>NC_088234.1:2960978-3145456 GCF_036934945.1 Oncorhynchus masou masou | reverse complement strand
AAACATGACTCACTGAGTTCCAGGTTGGACTACAGACTAAACATGACTCACTCAGTTCCAGGTTGGACTTCATACTAAACATGACTCACTCAGTTCCAGGTTGGACTTCAGACTAAACATGACTCACTGAGTTCCAGGTTGGACTTCATACTAAACATGACTCACTGAGTTCCAGGTTGGACTTCATACTAAACATGACTCACTGAGTTCCAGGTTGGACTTCATACTAAACATGACTCACTGAGTTCCAGGTTGGACTTCATACTACACATGACTCACTCAGTTCCAGGTTGGACTTCAGAATGAACATGACTCACTGAGTTCCAGGTTGGACTACAGAATAAACATGACTCACTGAGTTCCAGGTTGTATGGTGTTTCAGGTTTCTGTTGTTTGTTTGCTGTAGACCATTTTCTGTATATCTTGGAAATAAGAATCTTTGGTTTTAGGAATCCTTCCAGGTAGTTTTGTTCAAATCAGGCTGGAGTTTTGATTTGGAGTGAATGTTAAGTTGAGGAGGGTAGTATCCTGTCTATATCTTTGTGAAAAAAAAAGTTAATCTAACTCTAAATCTATATTTTTGTAAAAACATGATGAAAAATGTGGGAGCTCTCTCTCTCTCTCTCTCTCTCTCTCTCTCTCTCTGTCCCTCTTCTATATATCCCCCTCTCTCTCTATCTCTATTTATCTAACTCTCTCTGTCTCACTTCTCTCTGCCCCCCTCTTCTATATATCCCTTTCTAACTATTTCTCAATCCCTCTCTCTCTTTCTATTCCTCTCTATCTCTCTATCTCTCTCCCTCTCTCTCACTGTCTCTCTTCTCTCTGTCTCTATCTTCTCTATCTCTCTGTGTGTCTCTCTTCTCTCTAGGCCCCCTCATTCTGTCACACACATCTTTCACACCTCTCAGTCCTTCTCAAGAGGAAGTATAGATGGGTAGAGAGGAAAGGTGGGTGGGGGGATGGGCAGGCTACAAGTCACTAGAGTTTTGGTACAGTCAGTGATTGACACGTTGAGATGGCACGCACCTGTCTTCTACTCTGTGAGTTGAAAACTATCTAAAAAGTTTAATATACAGTATATACGGTTCGATGTCTAAATATCATTATATTATCTGTATATTTAATATCTGTATATTTAATATCTGTATGGTTTAATATCTGTATATTTAATATCTGTATGGTTTAATATCTGTATGGTTTAATATCTATATTGTTTAATATCTGTATGGATTAATATCTTCATGGTTAAATATCTGTATAGTTTAATATCTATGTAGTTTAATATCTATATAGTTTAATATCTAAAAAGTTTAATATCTGTATGGTTTAATATCTGTATAGTTTAATATCTATATAGTTTAACATCTATATGGATTAATATCTGTATGGTTTAAAATCTATATGGTTTAATATCGGTATAGTTTAATATCTATATAGTTTAATATCTATATGGATTAATATCTATATAGTTTAATATCTAAAAAGTTTAATATCTGTATGGTTTAATATCTGTATAGTTTAATATCTATATAGTTTAATATCTGTGTGGATTAATATCTGTATGGTTTAATATCTATATGGTTTAATATCTATATAGTTTAATATCTATATAGTTTAATATCTATATTAAAATCTGTATTTTATAATATCTATATTGTTTAATATCTATATAGTTTAATATACATATGTAGTTTAAAATCTATATAGTTTAATGTCTATATGGTTTAATATCTATATGGTTTAATATCTATATGGTTTAATATCTATATTAATATATGTATGTTTTAATATCTGTATGGTTTAAAATCTATATTGTTTAATATCTTCATAGTTTAATATCTATATAGTTTAATGTCTATATGGTTTAATGTCTATATGGTTTAATATCTATATAGTTTAATATCTGTATAGTTTAATATCTATATGGTTTAATATGTATATAGTTTAATGTCTACATGGTTTAATATCTATATGGTTTAATATCTATATAGTTTAATATCTATATAGTGTAATATATATATGATTTAATATCTATATAGTTTATTATCTATATGGTTTAATATCTGTATAGTTTAATATATATAGTTTAATATATATATAGTTTAATATATAGAGAGTTTAATATCTATATAGTTTAATATATATATGGTTTAATATCTATATGGTCTAATATCTTTATAGTTGAATATCTACATAGTTTAATGTCTATATTATTATATGTATAGTTTAATAACTACATAGTTTAATATCTATATTAATATCTATATATGGTTTAATATCTATATAGTTG
Organism: Oncorhynchus masou masou; assembly: GCF_036934945.1. Lineage (NCBI taxonomy): Eukaryota > Metazoa > Chordata > Actinopteri > Salmoniformes > Salmonidae > Oncorhynchus > Oncorhynchus masou. The sequence goes on along the minus strand of NC_088234.1, from coordinate 3,143,163 downwards.
AATATCTATATAGTTTAATATCTATATGGTTTAATATCTGTATGGTTTAATATCTATATGGTTTAATATCTATATGGTTTAATATCTATGTAGTTTTATATCTATATGGTTTAATATCTATATGGTCTAATATCTTTATAGTTGAATATCTACATAGTTTAATGTCTATATTATTATCTGTATAGTTTAATAACTACATAGTTTAATATCTATATTAATATATATATATGGTTTAATATCTATATAGTTGAATATCTATATAGTTTAATATCTATATGGTTTAATATCTGTATGGTTTAATATCTATATGGTTTAATATCTATATGGTTTAATATCTATGTAGTTTTATATCTATATGGTTTAATATCTATATGGTTTAATATCTATATAGTTTTATATCTATGTGGTTTAATATCTATATAGTTTTATATCTATATGGTTTAATATCTATATGGTTTAATATCTACATAGTTTAATATCTATATAGTTAAATATCTACATAGTTTAATATCTATATAGTTTAATATCTATATAGTTTAATATCTATATAGTTTAATATCTATATGGTTTAATATCTATATAGTTAAATATCTATATAGTTTTATATCTATATAGTTTTATATCTATATGGTTTAATATCTGTGGTTTTTTATATCCTCTTAAAATGTAAGCTTGTTTTAGATGGTGGATGGATCATTTGAATTTCAGGACCTCTGTCTGGATTGTATTTTTATTTGATAAAATTTATCACTACTACTACACCTGTGCATTGAATAACACGTTCAGAAATGGCAAAACATATAGTAAAAAATGGATCATATGGAATAATATTTTGGAGAGGCTCTCCTATATCTACGAGATATAAGAAAGCTAAGGAAACATATTTGTAAATTCCATTCATTTGTATGGATTACATTCAGATGAGTCCCTTGATACTTGTGGTGGTCGTACAGTCTCCCCTTCATATTAGTTTGTTGCTGAGTCTCCTCTTTCCATAGTGGGGTCATATTAGTTTGTAGCTGAGAGTCTCCTCTTTCCATAGTGGGGTCATATTAGTTTGTACCTGAGAGTCTCCTCTTTCCATAGTAGGGTCATATTAGTTTGTAGCTGAGTCTCCTCTTTCCATAGTGGGGTCATATTAGTTTGTAGCTGAGTCTCCCCTTTCGATAGTGGGGTCATATTAGTTTGTAGCTGAGTCTCCCCTTTCCATAGTGGGGTCATATTAGTTTGTAGCTGAGAGTCTCCTCTTTCCATAGTGGGGTCATATTAGTTTGTAGCTGAGAGTCTCCTCTTTCCATAGTGGGGTCATATTAGTTTGTAGCTGAGAGTCTCCTCTTTCCATAGTGGGGTCATATTAGTTTGTAGCTGAGAGTCTCCTCTTTCCATAGTAGGGTCATATTAGTTTGTAGCTGAGTCTCCCCTTTCCATAGTGGGGTCATATTAGTTTGTAGCTGAGAGTCTCCTCTTTCCATAGTGGGGTCATATTAGTTTGTGTCTGAGTCTCCTCTTTCCATAATGGGGTCACATTAGTTTGTATCTGAGAGTCTCCCCTTTCCATAGTGGGGTCATATTAGTTTGTAGCTGAGAGTCTCCCCTTTCCATAGTGGGGTCATATTAGTTTGTAGCTGAGAGTCTCCCCTTTCCATAGTGGGGTCATATTAGTTTGTATCTGAGTCTCCCCTTTCCATAGTGGGGTCATATTAGTTTGTAGCTGAGAGTCACCTCTTTCCATAGTCTCCTCTTTCCATAGTGGGGTCATATTAGTTTGTATCTGAGAGTCTCCCTTTCCATAGTGGGGTCATATTAGTTTGTAGCTGAGAGTCTCCCCTTTCCATAGTGGGGTCATGTTAGTTTGTAGCTGAGAGTCTCCCTTTCCATAGTGGGGTCATATTAGTTTGTAGCTGAGAGTCTCCTCTTTCCATAGTGGGGTCATATTAGTTTGTAGCTGAGAGTCTCCCCTTTTTCCATAGTGGGGTCAGATTAGTTTGTAGCTGAGAGTCTCCCTTTCCATAGTGGGGTCATATTAGTTTGTAGCAGTCTCCCTTTCCATAGTGGGGTCATATTAGTTTGTAGCTGAGAGTCTCCCTTTCCATAGTGGGGTCATATTAGTTTGTAGCTGAGAGTCTCCCCTTTCCATAGTGGGGTCATATTAGTTTGTAGCTGAGAGTCTCCCCTTTCCATAGTGGGGTCATATTAGTTTGTAGCTGAGAGTCTCCCCTTTCCATAGTGGGGTCATATTAGTTTGTAGCTGAGAGTCTCCCTTTCCATAGTGGGGTCAGATTAGTTTGTAGCTGAGAGTCTCCTCTTTCCATAGTGGGGTCATATTAGTTTGTAGCTGAGAGTCTCCTCTTTCCATAGTGGGGTCAGATTAGTTTGTAGCTGAGAGTCTTTCTCCTCTTTCCATAGTGGGGTCAGATTAGTTTGTAGCTGAGAGTCTCCTCTTTCCATAGTGGGGTCATATTAGTTTGTAGCTGAGAGTCTCCTCTTTCCATAGTGTCTCCCCTTTCCATAGTGGGGTCAGATTAGTTTGTAGCTGAGAGTCTCCTCTTTCCATAGTGGGGTCATATTAGTTTGTATCTGAGTCTCCCCTTTCCATAGTGGGGTCATATTAGTTTGTAGCTGAGTCTCCCCTTTCCATAGTGGGGTCATATTAGTTTGTAGCTGAGTCTCCCCTTTCCATAGTGGGGTCATATTAGTTTGTAGCTGAGAGTCTCCTCTTTCCATAGTGGGGTCATATTAGTTTGTAGCTGAGAGTCTCCTCTTTCCATAGTGGGGTCATTAGTTTGTTGAGAGTCTCCTCTTTCCATTGGGGTGATTAGTTTGTAGCTGAGAGTCTCCTCTTTCCATAGTGGGGTCATATTAGTTTGTAGCTGAGAGTCTCCTCTTTCCATAGTGGGGTCATATTAGTTTGTAGATGAGAGTCTCCTCTTTCCATAGTCAGATTAGTTTGTAGCTGAGAGTCTCCTCTTTCCATAGTGGGGTCAGATTAGTTTGTAGCTGAGAGTCTCCTCTTTCCATAGTGGGGTCATATTAGTTTGTAGCTGAGAGTCTCCTCTTTCCATAGTTTGTAGGGAGTCTCCTCTTTCCATAGTGGGGTCATATTAGTTTGTAGATGAGAGTCTCCTCTTTCCATAGTGGGGTCAGATTAGTTTGTAGCTGAGAGTCTCCTCTTTCCATAGTGGGGTCATATTAGTTTGTAGCTGAGTCTCCTCTTTCCATAGTGGGGTCATATTAGTTTGTAGCTGAGAGTCTCCCCTTTCCATATATTGGGGTCTCCTCTTTCCATAGTGGGGTCATTAGTTTGTAGCTGAGAGTCTCCCCTTTCCATAGTGGGGTCATATTAGTTTGTAGCTGAGTCTCCCCTTTCCATAGTGGGGTCATATTAGTTTGTAGCTGAGAGTCTCCTCTTTCCATAGTGGGGTCATATTAGTGGGGTCATATTAGTTTGTAGCTGAGAGTCTCCTCTTTCCATAGTGGGGTCAGATTAGTTTGTAGCTGAGAGTCTCCTCTTTCCATAGTGGGGTCATATTAGTGGGGTCATATTAGTTTGTAGCTGAGAGTCTCCTCTTTCCATAGTGGGGTCATATTAGTTTCAAACAGTTCTGACTGAACAGACTGACTTCAGACGAATCCCTTGACACTTTTGGGGTCGTAGAGCAAAACCCTCTTTCACTAGACTCTAAATGAATGTAATATCTGTGTTATTATCTGTGGTACAGCTCAGTGTTTCCATCATGTACCACAGTGATAGTTCTTTCTGTGTGTTTCAGTGTTTCCATCATGTACCATAGTGATAGTTATCTCTGTGTGTTTCAGTGTTTCCATCATGTACCATAGTGATAGTTATCTCTGTGTGTTTCAGTGTTTCCATCATGTACCATAGTGATAGTTCTCTCTGTGTGTTTCAGTTTTTACATCATGTACCATAGTGATAGTTCTCTGTATGTGTGTGTTTCAGTGTTTCCATCATGTACCATAGTGATAGTTTTCTCTGTGTGTTTCAGTGTTTACATCATGTACCATAGTGATAGTTCTCTCTGTGTGTTTCAGTGCTGTTGAGTACACTGGTATGCTGTAGCCTCGGACAAGGTGGAGGTGAGTACATTTCTCTATATTCATCACCTGTTCTATATTAGTAACATTTATCTATATTCATCACCTGTTCTATAATAGTAACATTTATCTATATTCATCACCTGTTCTATAATAGTAACATTTCTCTATATTCATCACCTGTTCTATAATAGTAACATTTATCTATATTCATCACCTGTTCTATAATAGTATAATTTCTCTATGTTCATCACCTGTTCTGTAATAATATTTCTCATCACCCTTTTCTCCTCCTCTTCCTCTTCTCCTCTCCTCTAGTCCTCTTCTCATCCTCCTCCTCCTCTTCTCGTCCTCCTCCTCCTTTCCCTCATATTTTTCCTCCATCTTTCTCCTCTCATAGTAAATTCTAATTCCATTGTGGTCGATCATGTTAGTATAGCCTGTATGTGTCAAACATTTCAGAGTGCTGATCTGGGATCTGGTACCCCTGTCTGCCCATGTATGTTATTCATTGTATAGGCCCTGTATCTCAGAGTGCTGATCTGGGATCAGATTATGGTTTAAGTGTATGGTTTATTGTGTATCTGGTGTTGTTTCTCTCTCTGTGTGTGTGTGTGCGTGAATATGTGTCAGTGTTTTGTGGTTCGTTAGGCCTGGCGGTTTTCTGCTTTGTGTTTGTAGGACCAACCCTGCCAGGCTCAGAATAACAGTGTCAGGATTTGGCCAGGGTTGTTTGTCCTCATTGTGCTTTTTTTCTGTCAGGACCCGGTTTCGAACCTGGGTCTCCGGAGTGAGAAACAGTCACTTAACCAACTGAGCCACGAATAGACAGCAGAACCCAGAAGATGAGGCAGACACAGCAGTACTTAAGACGGTGTATTTAATAAAGAAAAAATCCTAAAAATAAAAAAATGGCAAATCCAAAAGGTGGAAGGTAAAACACAAAAAGACCTAAAAAGAAACTCACCAAAACTAAACAAAAAACAGAATACCACAAGAACGTTACCCGGAATCGACAAGAGCACACAGAACACTAGGGCAGGGTGCTAACATACAAACACAGAGCACAGAACTGAGGGAAACAAAAGGTTTAAATACAATCAGGGGAAACGAGACACAGGTGCAAACAATAATGGGGATCAAGGGAAAAACACAGGGACAAAAAGCACAATGGGGACATCTACTGACAAACAACTGGAACAACCCTGGCCAAATCCTGACAGAATCCCCCCCCTAGGAACGGCTCCTGATGTTCCTACCAGCTCTCTCAGGGTGGAGGACCCTGAACTGACGAATGAGGTCAGGGTCCAGGATGTCTTTGGCAGGAACCCAGGAGCGCTCCTCAGGACCGTAGCCTTCCCAGTCCACCAGATACTGCCAGGACCGCTGCACCCGGCGGGAATCCAGTATCCGGTGGACGGTATGCCGGCTGGCCTCCAATGACACGAGGCGGAGGGGAGGTCTGTCTGCCGGGACAAGGGGAGAAAAACAACAGGTTTTAACAAAGACACATGAAATGTGGGATTAATCTTAAGGGATCTGGGTAAGTGTAGGCGATAAGAAACTGGGTTAACTCTCCTGGCAACCTTGAAGGGACCGATGTATTTTGGGACAGCTTGCGAGACTCCACCCGTAGAGGTAAGTCTCTTGTGGAGAGCCAGACTCTCTGGCCGGGGCGCAGGGTAGGCCCGGGACGGCGACGTCTGTTGGCTTGTTGTTGATACCTCTGTGAGGAACGCATCACATTAAGACGGGTCTTCCTCCACATAAGCCGACAGCGTCTGACGAATCTCAAGGCTGAAGGCACTCTGACTTCTGCCTCCTGGTCCGGGAACAATGGAGGAGCATAGCCAAACTGACACTCGTGCGGGGACATACCAGTGGAGGAGGAGCGCAAGGTGGTGTGCGCGTATTCGGCCCAAACAATAAAGGATGACCATGTGGACGGGTTGTCACGAGTCATACATCGGAGGGTGGTTTCCAGCTCTTGATTCATCCTCTCTGTTTGGCCGTTGGACTCCGGATGGTACCCTGAAGATAGACTGGCAGAAGCCCCCATGAGTTGGCAGAAGGCCTTCCAAAACCTTGAGGCGAACTGGGGACCTCTGTCAGAAACCACATCTTGAGGAATGCCGAAGACTCGGAACACATGATTAATTACCAACTCAGCCGTTTCCTTGGCAGAAGGTAACTTAGTCAGAGGGACGAACCTGGCCGCCTTTGAAAACCTGTCGATTATGACTAGGATAGTAGTATTGCCATGGGATGGAGGAAGTCCAGTAATAAAGTCCAATGAGATATGGGACCAGGGTCTGTGGGGAACAGGTAAAGGGTGAAGGAGTCCTTGAGGGCGGAGGTGAGAAGATTTGCCCTGGCAGCACACGGGGCAGGCATTGACGAAAGTGGCAACGTCTTCTCTTATGGTAGGCCACCAGAACTTACGCTGGATGAACTCCAAGGTGCGACCTACGCCCGGATGACAGGTGAGGCGAGAGGAGTGCCCCCACAGAAGGACCTGAGTCCTCACTGCCTTGGGGACAAACAACCGATTGGCAGGGCCTCCTTTAGGGTCCGGTTCGCTAGCTTGAGCACGTCTCACGGTATCCTCAACTTGCCACGAGATCGGAGCCACAATCTTAGCAGCAGGAAGGACAGGCATGTCCGTGTCATCTCGAATGGCAGGAGCGTAGACTCGGGACAGGGCATCCGGTTTGAGATTCTTCGACCCGGGCCGATAGGTGAGGATAAACTGGAATCGATTGAAGAAAAGAGACCATCTAGCTTGTCTAGAGTTCAATCTCTTCGCCTGCTGGATATACTCCAGATTTTTGTGGTCCGTAAGCACTTGAAACGGGTGAGAAGCCCCCTCGAGCCAGTGTCTCCATTCCTTCAATGCCATCTTAACCGCTAGGAGTTCACGATCCCCCACATCGTAGTTCCTCTCAGTCGGGGTAAGCCGGTGTGAGAAGAAAGCGCACGGATGAAGCTTCTTGTCTTCACCCTCTGAGACAGGACAGCTCCAACACCAACCTCTGATGCGTCTACCTCCACCACAAATGGTTCATCCGTAGTCGGTAGTATCAGGATGGGAGCAGAGAGGATGCGCTGCTTGAGTCCTTGGAAGGCCGTCTCAGCTTCTCTTCCCCAAAAAAACCTTGCATTGCCACCTTTGGTTAAAGCTGAGAGAGGAGCTGCCACCAAACTGAAGTTCTTGATGAACTTGCGGTAAAAGTTTGTGAAGCCCAGGAAACGCTGAACATCCTTAACGGATTTGGGGTGGGCCAATCCGCTACCGCCCCTACCTTCCTAGGGTCCATTTGGATTCGACCGGGTTCCACTACAAATCCCAGGAATTGTACTCGGGATGAATGGAATTCACATTTTTCCGGCTTAACGTACAGATGGCTGTCCAGGAGGCATTTGAGTACTTGTCTGACATGCTTAGTGTGTTCTTGAAGGGAGCTCGAAAAGATGAGGATGTCATCCAAGTAAACGAACACAAATATGTTAAGCATATCCCTAAGCACATCGTTTATGAGCGCTTGGAACACCGCTGGGGCGTTGGTCAGGCCGAAGGGCATCACCAAGTATTCATAGTGACCAGTAGGCGTGTTGAAAGCGGTCTTCCACTCGTCACCAGGTCTGATCCGCACAAGATGGTATGCGTTCCGCAGGTCAAGCTTAGTGAAAACAACTGCTTCCTGGAGCAGCTCGAAGGCTGTGGCCATAAGGGGTAGCGGGTAACGGTTACGGACGGTTATGTCATTGAGTCCCCGGTAGTCGATGCAAGGACGTAACCCACCGTCTTTCTTGGCCACAAAGAAAAACCCTGCTCCCGCCGGGGAGGTGGATGGACGCATGAGGCCTGCTTCCAGAGCGTCCTTGATGTAGGTATCCATAGCAGCTCGTTCGGGTGGAGATAGGGAAAAGATCCGACCCCTGGGGGGCAAGTGCCCGGAAACAGGTCGATGGGGCAATCGTAAGGTCTATGGGGTGGTAGCATGGTGGCCCTCTGTTTGCTAAACACCAGTTTGAGGTCATGGTAACACTCGGGAACTCGGGTCAGGTTGATGGATTCTAAAGACTCGGGAGTAGAACTCGGGAATTCTGGAAAATACAAGTAGCTTGGCACGTAGGACCCCACTGCTTGATAGTGCCCACAGACCAGTCGATGTGAGGGTTATGGCTGTGAAGCCAGGGGTATCCAAGGACGAGAGGGAACTCGGAACAGGAGATCAAATGAAAGTTCATCAATTCCTGGTGTTGTGAAACTGAAAGTCTCAAGGAGGTAGTGACATGAGTGACAAGTCCAGATCCCAAAGGGCTTCCATCCAATGTAGTAACCCTCATGGGGTCACTTAGAGGTTCAGAGGGAACGCCATTCTCCTTCGCCCAGACACCATCCATGAAGTTACCTGCGGCTCCAGAGTCTACCAAGGCTTGAAGGTGAAGCTTGTGGTTGTCCCAGGAGAGGGTGACTGGAATGAGCAGACGGGAGTTGGACGGATGGGAGGAGGTTATGTTTCCGTTACAGTTCCCCCGGTCTGTACGGGACAGAGCGTTTCCCTGGAGCCCGGGACACGTGGAACGGAAATGGCCCGGTTTGCCGCAATATAGACAGCGTCGCTCCCTCATCCGGCGGTCTCTCTCAGCCTGGGAGATGCGTCCAATCTGCATGGGTTCCGGTGGAGCCAGTGATGATAAAGGTGGGGACTCGGAGCTGGGACTGATAGGGGCTAGAGGTCTACGGTTGAGTTCTCTCTCTCTCAGACGCTGGTCAATGCGTGAGGCCAACTTGATCAGGGACTCGAGATTGTCCGGTGGTTCCAGAGTGGCCAGTTCATCTTGGATAGTGTCGGAAAGGCCTTTCAGAAAGCACACCGTGAGCGCCTCGTTGTTCCAGCCACTCGCTGCTGCCACCGTGCGGAACTGGATGGCATAGTCCGTCACGCTGCGCCAACCTTGATGGAGAGTCAGGAGCTGTTTGGCTGAGTCAGAACCACTGCTTGGGCCTTGAAACACTCGTTTGAATTCCTCAGCAAAGGCAGAGTAGCTGGCACAGCAGGAACTATGGGCATCCCACACAGCAGTAGCCCAGGCCAGGGCTTTTTCCGACAGCAGGGTGATGATATATGCGATCTTAGACCGGTCGGTGGGAAACGACGAGGGTTGCAGCTCAAAGGAGAGAGAACATTGAGTGAGAAACCCTTTACAAGCACTTGGATCACCTGAGAACCGTTGGGGAGGTGGAAGACGAGGTTCAGCCAGGGGGTTAACTGCCATGGGTACGTGAACTTGAGGTACTGGGACGGGAACTGTTGCCGGGGTAAGTCGATCAGATATTTGCTTAATGGAAGTCAGCATCTCCGACAGAAGATGAGAATGTCTAGCCATTAAGGCCTCTTGCTGAACCAGGGCGGCTTCGTGGCGTTGGACAGTCTCCTGGTGGTGGGACAGCGTGGCAAAAAGGTCCTGGGAACTGGCTGCCTCTGGGTTCATTTTTGGCTCTGTGTTTCTGTCAGGACCCGGTTTTGAACCTGGGTCTCCGGAGTGAGAAACAGTCACTTAACCAACTGAGCCACGAATAGACAGCAGAACCCAGAAGATGAGGCAGACACAGCAGTACTTAAGACGGTGTATTTAATAAAGAAAAAATCCTAAAATTAAAAAATGGCAAATCCAAAAGGTGGAAGGTAAAACACAAAAAGACCTAAAAAGAAACTCACCAAAACTAAACAAAAAACAGAATACCACAAGAACGTTACCCGGAATCGACAAGAGCACACAGAACACTAGGGCAGGGTGCTAACATACAAACACAGAGCACAGAACTGAGGGAAACAAAGGGTTTAAATACAATCAGGGGAAACGAGACACAGGTGCAAACAATAATGGGGATCAAGGGAAAAACACAGGGACAAAAAGCACAATGGGGACATCTACTGACAAACAACTGGAACAACCCTGGCCAAATCCTGACAAACAGGGGGTGGTGCTGCTTTGTCTTTGTAGGACCAACCCTGCCAGGCTCAGAATAACAGGGGGTGGTGCTGCTTTGTGTTTGTAGGTTATATTACTCTATTCATCACTACTGTTCTATTTTCACCTAGTGGTATCAGTTATATTACTGTATTCATCAGTTATATTACTGTATTCATCAGTTATATTACTGTATTCATCAGTTATATTACTGTATTCATCACTACTGTTCTATTTTCACCCAGTGGTATCATCAGTTATATTACTGTATCCATCAGTTATATTACTGTTTTCATCAGTTATATTACAGTATTCATTAGTTATATTACTGTATTCGTCTGTATTCATCACTACTGTTCTATTTTCACCCAGTGGTATCATCCGTTATATTACTGTATTGATCAGTTATAGAACTGTATTGATCAGTTATAGTACTGTATTGATCAGTTATAGTACTGTATTCATGAGTTAAATTAATGTATTCATCAGTCATATTACTGTATTCATCAAATCAAATCAAATCAAATCCAATTTATTTATATAGCCCTTCGTACATCAGCTGATATCTCAAAGTGCTGTACAGAAACCCAGCCTAAAACCCCAAACAGCAAGCAATGCAGGTGTAGAAGCACGGTGGCTAGGAAAAACTCCCTGAAAGGTCAAAACCTAGGAAGAAACCTAGAGAGGAACCAGGCTATGTGGGTTGGCCAGATTACAACAGAACATGGCCAAGATGTTCAAATGTTCATAAATGACCAGCATGGTCGAATAATAATAAGGCAGAACAGTTGAAACTGGAGCAGCAGCACGGCCAGGTGGACTGGGGACAGCAAGGAGTCATCATGTCAGGTAGTCCTGGGGCATGGTTCTAGGGCTCAGGTCCTCCGAGAGAGAGAAAGAAAGAGAGAAAGAGAGAATTATCACTTGGCTACATAGCTGATGCACGCTGGACTGTCCATTAATCACGGTACTCCATTCTGCTTGTTTGTTTTATCTGTCGGCCCCATTGCCTAGTCAATGCCATCTTACCTGCTGTTGTTATGCTAGCTGATTAGCTGTTGTCTCACCCACTGTTTTAGCTAGCTTTCCCAGTTCAACACCTGTGATTACTGTATGCCTCGCTGTATGTCTCTCTCAAATGTCAATATGCCTTGTATACTGTTGCTCAGGTTAGTTATCATTGTTTTAGTTCACAATGGAGCCCCTTGTCCCACTCCTCATACCCCTGATACCTCCTTTGTCCCACCTCCCACATATGCGGTGACCTCACCCATTACAACCAGCATGTCCAGAGATAAAACCTCTCTCATCATCACCCAGTGCCTGGGCTTACCTCAGCCGTACCCGCACCCCACCATACCCCTGTCTGCGCATTATGCCCTGAATATATTCTACCATGCCCTGAAACCTGCTCCTCTTATTCTCTGTCCCCAACGCTCTAGGCGACCAGTTTTGATAGCCTTTAGCCGCACCCTCATACTACTCCTTCTCTGTTCCGCGGGTGATGTGGAGGTAAACCCAGGCCCTGCATGTCCCCAGGCACCCTCATTTGTTGACTTCTGTGATCGAAAAAGCCTTGGTTTCATGCATGTCAACATCAGAAGCCTCCTCCCTAAGTTTGTTTTACTCACTGCTTTAGCACACTCTGCTAACCCTGATGTCCTTGCCGTGTCTGAATCCTGGCTCAGGAAGGCCACCAAAAATTCAGAGATTTCCATACCCAACTATAACATCTTCTGTCAAGATAGAACTGACAAAGGGGGAGGAGTTGCAGTCTACTGCAGAGATAGCCTGCAAAGTAATGTCATACTTTCCAGGTCCATACCCAAACAGTTCAAACTACTAATTCTGAAAATTACTCTCTCCAGAAATAAGTCTCTCACTGTTGCCGCCTGCTACCGACCCCCCTCAGCTCCCAGCTGTGCCCTGGACACCATTTGTGAATTGATTGCCCCCCATCTAGCTTCAGAGTTAGTTCTGTTAGGTGACCTAAACTGGGATATACTTAACACCCCGGCAGTCCTACAATCTAAGCTAGATGCCCTCAATCTCACACAAATCATCAAGGAACCCACCAGGTACAACCCTAACTCTGTAAGCAAGGGCACCCTCATAGACGTCATCCTGACCAACTGGCCCTCCAAATACACCTCCGCTGTCTTCAATCAGGATCTCAGCGACAACTGCCTCATTGCCTGTATCCGCTACGGTGCCGCAGTCAAACGACCACCCCTCATCACTGTCAAACGCTCCCTAAAACACTTCTGTGAGCAGGCCTTTCTAATCGACCAGGCCCGGGTATCCTGGAAGGACATTGACCTCATCCCGTCAGTTGAGGATGCCTGGTCATTCTTTAAGAGTAACTTCCTCACCATTTTAGATAAGCATGCTCCGTTCAAAAAATGCAGAACTAAGAACAGATACAATCCTTGGTTCACTCCAGACCTGACTGCCCTCGACCAGCACAAAAACATCCTGTGGTGCAATAGCATCGAACAGTCCCCGCGATATGCAACTGTTCAGGGAAGTCAGGAACCAATACACGCAGTCAGTCAGGAAAGCTAAGGCCAGCTTCTTCAGGCAGAAGTTTGCATCCTGTAGTTCCAACTCCAAAAATTCTGGGACACTGTGAAGTCCATGGAGAACAAGAGCACCTCCTCCCAGGTGCCCACTGCACTGAGACTAGGGAACACGGTCACCACCGACAAATCCATGATAATTGAAAACTTCAACAAGCATTTCTCAACGGCTGGCCATGCCTTCCGCCAGGCTACTCCTACCTCGGCCAACAGCTCCGGCCCCCCCGCAGCTCCTCGCCCAAGCCTCTCCAGGTTCTCCTTTACCCAAATCCAGATAGCAGATGTTCTGAAAGAGCTGCAAAACCTGGACCCGTATAAATCAGCTGGGCTTGACAATCTGGACCCTCTATTTCTGAAACTATCCGCCGCCATTGTCGCAACCCCTATTACCAGCCTGTTCAACCTCTCTTTCATATCGTCTGAGATCCCCAAGGATTGGAAAGCTGCCGCAGTCATCTCCCTCTTCAAAGGGGGAGACACCCTGGACCCAAACTGTTACAGAGCTATATCCATTCTGCCTTGCCTATCTAAGGTCTTCGAAAGCCAAGTCAACAAACAGGTCACTGACCATCTCGAATCCCAAGGTACCTTCTCCGCTATGCAATCTGGTTTCCGAGCCGGTCACGGGTGCACCTCAGCCACACTCAAGGTACTAAACGACATCATAACCGCCATCGATAAAAGACAGTATTGTGCAGCCGTCTTCATCGACCTTGCCAAGGCTTTCGACTCTGTCAATCACCATATTCTTATCGGCAGACTCAGTAGCCTCGGTTTTTCGGATGACTGCCTTGCCTGGTTCACCAATTACTTTGCAGACAGAGTTCAGTGTGTCAAATCGGAGGGCATGCTGTCCGGTCCTCTGGCAGTCTCTATGGGGGTGCCACAAGGTTCAATTCTCGGGCCGACTCTTTTCTCTGTATATATCAATGATGTTGCTCTTGCTGCGGGCGATTCCCTGATCCACCTCTACGCAGACGACACCATTCTATATACTTTCGGCCCGTCATTGGACACTGTGCTATCTAACCTCCAAACGAGCTTCAATGCCATACAACACTCCTTCCGTGGCCTCCAACTGCTCTTACATGCTAGTAAAACCAAATGCATGCTTTTCAACCGATCGCTGCCTGCACCCGCATGCCCGACTAGCATCACCACACTGGATGGTTCAGACCTTGAATATGTGGACACCTATAAATACCTTGGTGTCTGGCTAGACTGCAAACTCTCCTTCCAGACCCATATCAAACATCTCCAATCGAAAATCAAATCAAGAGTCGGCTTTCTATTCCGTAACAAAGCCTCCTTCACTCACGCTGCCAAGCTTACCCTAGTAAAACTGACTATCCTACCGATCCTCGACTTCGGCGATGTCATCTACAAAATTGCTTCCAACACTCTTCTCAGCAAACTGGATGCAGTTTATCACAGTGCCATCCGTTTTGTCACTAAAGCACCTTATACTACCCACCACTGCGACTTGTATGCTCTAGTCGGCTGGCCCTCGCTACATATTCGTCGCAAAACCCACTGGCTCCAGGTCATCTACAAGGCCATGCTAGGTAAAGCTCCGCCTTATCTCAGTTCACTGGTCACGATGGCAACACCCATCCGTAGCACGCGCTCCAGCAGGTGTATCTCACTGATCATCCCTAAAGCCAACACCTCATTCGGCCGCCTTTCGTTCCAGTACTCTGCTGCCTGTGACTGGAACTAATTGCAAAAATCGCTGAAGTTGGAGACTTTTATCTCCCTCACCAACTTCAAACATCAGCTATCTGAGCAGCTAACCGATCGCTGCAGCTGTACATAATCTATTGGTAAATAGCCCACCCATTTTCACCTACCTCATCCCCACAGTTTTTATTTATTTACTTTTCTGCTCTTTTGCACACCAATATCTCTACCTGTACATGATCATGTGATCATTTATCACTCCAGTGTTAATCTGCAATATTGTAATTATTCGCCTACTTCCTCATGCCTTTTGCACACATTGTATATAGACTCCCCTTTTTTTCTACTGTGTTATTGACTTGTTAATTGTTTACTCCATGTGTAACTCTGTGTTGTCTGTTCACACTGCTATGCTTTATCTTGGCCAGGTCGCAGTTGCAAATGAGAACTTGTTCTCAACTAACCTACCTGGTTAAATAAAGGTGAAATAAAAAATAAAATACAAAAATTACGCGAGATTTTCTCAGGGAGCATAATGTGACCACTTGCGCAATGTAGCCCCCTACGGGTATTCAACATAAATGCGTAAAACTACGTCACAATGCTGTAGACACCTTGGGGAATACGTAGAAAGCATAAGCTGGTTCATAGCACATTCACAGCTCAATGGGGACTCATTGGCATGCAGTGCTTTCAAAATATGGTGCACTTCCGGATTGGATTTTTCTCAGGCTTTCGCATGAAACATCAGTTCTGTAATACTCACAGACAATATCTTTACAGTTTTGGAAACGTTAGAGTGTTTTCTATCGTAAGCTGTCAATTATATGCATATTCTAGTATCTTGTCCTGACAAAATATCCCATTTAAAATGGGAATGTTTTTTTCTCCAAAAAATGAAAATACTGCCCCTAGAGTCATAACAGGTTAAAATAAATCCTCTTAGAGCAACTTAGCCAACAGGAAATGCAACTGCGCAACGCCAAATGCTAATAGTACTCGATAAAACTCAAATATTCATTAAAACACACATGCAGTGTACTCAATTATTTGTTATTTTTTTAACCTTTATTTTACTAGGCAAGTCAGTTAAGAACAAATTCTTATTTTCAATGACGGCCTAGGAACAGTGGGTTAACTGCCTGTTCAGGGGCAGAACGACAGATTTGTACCTTGTCAGCTCGGGGGTTCGAACTTGCAACCTTGGCTCGATTCACTCGTTGTGAATCTAGCCAACAAGTCAGATTTTTAAAATGCTTTTCGGCGAAAGCATGAGAAGCTATTATCTGATAGCATGCAACCCCCCGAAATACCTGAAGGGGACGTAAACAAAACGCAGAAATAATATATAAAACATTCATTACCTTTGACGAGCTTCTTTGTTGGCACTCCTATATGTCCCATAAACATCATAATTGGGTCTTTTTTTCAATTAAATCTGTCCAAAATGTCCATTTATGAAGCCCGTCGGATCCAGGAAAAAACACCTTTTCAAAACGCAACGTCATTTTTTAAATAATAAAAGTTGCCTATAAATTTTGACAAAACACTTCAAACTACTTTTGTAATCCAACTTTAGGTATTAGTAAACGTTAATAATTGATCAAATTGATCACGGGGCGATCTGTATTCAATAGCAGCAGGTCTTGAAATGATGGTCGATATTCTCTCTATCAAAACTTCCTTTGGTGTACCCTGATGATAGGAAGTGCCTATTCTTCATTTTACCAAGGAATAACTTCAACCAAAACCAAACAATTGCCAAGACTGGCGACATCGTGTGGAAGCTGTAGGAATTGTAAACTGGGGGCTATCTATTTTCCCTTGCCATAGACAATACAGACAACTGGCGGAGTGATATATATATTTTTTTTTTTGTGATCAGTTTTCCTTGGGGTTTTGCCTGCCACACACGTTCTGTTATAGTCACAGACATGATTTAACCAGTTTTAGAAACTTCAGAGTGTTTCCCATCCACGCATACTAATCATATGCATATACTATATTCCTGGCATGAGTAGCAGGATGTTGAAATTTTGCGCAATTTTTAACAAAAAGTTGAAAAAATTAACCCGATCTTTAAGAGGTTGTCAATTGATCAGGCTTCAGCCATGTTTCAGTCAGGCTAATCATATCAAGTGTCAAGGCTTTGGTAACTGGTGAATAGGCGCAGGAGAGTTGAGACAAGGTATTTAATACACAAAAAAATAGCAGTATAGAGACAATACAACGGTGCGGGAAAAATACCGGTACCACGAATAAGCATGGGGGAAACCAGAGGGTTAATTAATGAACATGTAATGGGGAATAGAAACCAGGTGTGTAAAAACCAAAGACAAAACAAATGGAAAATGAAACGTGGATCGGTGATGGAGAAGGCCAGTGACATCGACCGCTCGAACAAGGAAAGGGACCGACTCCGGCGGAAGTCGTGACATCAAGATTATGATCAGTGTTAAAAACCTCTTACAGCTACCCCCCCTTCTTTCAATTTCCGCCTGAAGACATACCCAAATCGAACTGCCTCTAGCTCAGGAGCAAGGCTGTGCATATTCTTGGTATCATTTGAAAGAAAACACTCTGAAGTTTGTGTACATTACATTCACATTACATTTAAGTCATTTAGCAGACGCTCTTATCCAAAGCGACTTACAAATTGGTGAATTCACCTTCTGACATCCAGTGGAACAGCCACTTTACAATAGTGCATCTAAATCATTTAAGGGGGGGGTGAGAAGGATTACTTATCCTATCCTAGGTATTCCTTGAAGAGGTGGGTTTTCAGGTGTCTCCGGAAGGTGGTGATTGACTCTGCTGTCCTGGCGTTGTGAGGGAGTTTGTTCCACCATTGGGGGGCCATGTGAATTGAATGTAGGAGAATATAACACAATAGATCTGGTTTAGATAATACAATGAAAAAACATATGTTTTTTCTTTTTAATTGTTGTATCATCATCTTTAAAATAAACAAGATAAAACAAACATTCAGATATGAATATAGGGACAATTTTAGTGAGAAACATAAGAGGGCAACAGTACTTGTGCAAAATTTCAGAATGATAACTTCCAAAATGAATGTGCCACATGACATTTATCATGAAGTCACCCAGGTGACTCACACAAGTAGCCCAAATGTACCCAAGTGGCCAAATTGGTGAAGGTATACATTTTGAAATAAATAACTATATACAAAATACCAAAATGGTATTCTAACACACCCCCCCAAAAAATGGAGGAAAAAATATTGAAAAAATATATATACATTTACAAAATAACATGGGTAACTATTTACACACTTTCAATATTTGGAAGACCCTCAGTCCTCTCAGCCCTCAAATCTACTTATATAGCCCTCAAGAGTAAATATGAACAGTTTACCTCTTGATGGCCCGGTATGTGTGGAGCCAGAGACAGCAGGGGTCCAGCTGGATGAACCAGCTTCAGAGGGGGACACGTTGGGGATGGACACGTTGGCGGCAGACACACGCATAAATCCTTCTAATCCATAATCCATAATATATAGAATGAGTTGAGGAAGCATGTCGCTGGAGGAAGTCTAGCCAATGTATACTTTACACATTTCATTACATTTTTACATATTGCAAATAAAATGTAAAAACAATCACAAATAATATTTTATATTATTAATTTTAAACAACGGCATTAGCATGAGAAGAACTTACCAGTCCAAAACAATGTCCTCTCCGTTCAAAAAGCTTCCATTTGAGTCATGGTCGCTAACTGAGTCATTTTACAAAAGCATATGTTTCACTTTCACGATCAATTTCCTTTTATATTTATAATTTTGTCTACATTCATATATCTAGTTTTAGATTTAGCTTTCTCTGACTTATTCGCCATGATGTTAGATATATAAACAGCTGAAGATGCGAGTTAGCGAAATAATTCTGTGCGTAACAAGCTTCGCTCCTTCCAGTATGAAAATCCATAGGTGAAAGTCCGTCTTTACGCCGGAGTACTATATGGGTTGGTCAGAACCATTAGATATTGCCGTTTACCTCATTCACTATCTACCCAGCTAGATTTCAATACGATCAGGGGTCATTGGGTTAAAATACAGTCAATCAACGAAACAGCGGTCATATAATTGGTGCGCAATGAGGTCGTTACTTGTTGTCTTCCAATCGGTTTCTTTGGGTCAATACGTCCCGCGAAATGACCCATCAAGTTTGGTTGTGTTACAAACAAACAGTTGATTGCAAGGAAACCAATCATGATTGGATAAAGTCAGGTTTAGTCTGTGTATTTACGTTGAATGTTTCGTTGAAAATTGAATGACACGAAATTCAATGAGATAAGCGTTCACAAAAATGTTGTGTTAGGCTATAAAAATGGATTTAACCAAACAAAAGACCATTCATTGTTTAACAATGACCCTTGTGATTGCAAACAGAGCAAGATCTTCAAAGATAAACAATTTATTTCATTGCAATCTGTGATTTTGTTACGCCTGTGCTGGTTGAAATAGTATTTTGGTATGGGGCACTATGCTCAGATAATCGCAACGTATTCTTTCGCAGTTAATCCTTTTTTAAATCTGACATCGCAGCTGGATCAGCAAGATTCTAGGCTTTTGAAGCATGTGAGAAACTTGTATTTTCAGGAAAGTTTAATATGACTATTTGTGGTGATCACCGTATGTTGTCGAATTTAAACCCGCATCCGGTATCCGTAGATCAGAGAAGTTAATTGACTGTAACTGCCTTGGAAGTGAGGGATCTAACATTAAGTAGATGTGAAATATCACAATCTCTTTCAATAATGGCAGGAATGAGGAGCTTATTTTTGTACTGTTTCCATGCCTTGTCATTTTTACATCCAAAGGGTACAGTACTGTGGCACAGGGGGGCGCCATGGAACAGGGGGCCTCAAAGGCCTCAGCATTTGGGTGGGGGAGGCTGTGAAACTCTCCTGCTATTGTTGGGATCAAGGGTTTTCACACCTCTCACTTCACACCTCAGTGCTAATTGAAGTTGCAACCAGATCTGTTCTTTCCTAGCAAGCTTGGTAGCCTTAACGCTGCATTCAGTTCTTCTAAAGTAATCTAGATTATAGTCATTTATTTTTCTTCTTAGCTTAGAAATTAGAAACCCCTAGAGATGTAACTCCCTACGTCAACACCTTCTACTCATGAAACCAAGCCCATGCATATACAGTTATACAAACATGCAGGAGAAAACAATAGTTCCAGTGTTTTCTAAGGGCTCAGCAGTAATTTTCCGTTCCCGTGTGGCTCACAGTGGTGTGTCTGACTTGTCTCTTATCTATTTACTCCCCTGATGTGTCTATGTATCTCTTTTAGCCTTGAGGCACTTTCTCACACACCTAGTTTTGACTGCAATGTCTCACACATCTGCTCAGACTGTTTCTTATGAGAGGCAGAGACTAGAAAAGAACAGTGGAACAGTATTAAACCTTATAATGCTTGCATTGCTAATCTGTGGTCCAGGACCCTGTAGATGTAGTGGGGGGGGGGGTTTATAGCCCTTCCCCTTCTATTAATACAACAAAAGCATAATCAATTATTATAATACATCAATTATTTGGTACAGCCCCTATCATGACCCCAAGGTGACCCCAATCAACTTCAGACTAAACATGACTCACTGGTGTTCTGCCCCTGAACAAGGCAGATAACCCACTGTTCCTGAGCTGTCATTGAAAATAACAATTTGTTCTTAACTGACTTGCCTAGTTAAATAAAGTTAAAATGAAACATTTAAAAATAAATCCAGGTTGGACTTCAGACTAAACATGACTCACTCAGTTCAAGTTTGGATGATCTTTTTAGGTTTCTGTTGTGCTTCTATTGCTGGTTGTTGGTTTGTCAGAAAGTTTGCTGGATAGTCCCTGGGTAGTAAGAGTCCTTGGTAGGTAGAATCCTTGGTAGGTAGAATCCTTGGTAGTCGAATCCTTGGTAGTAGAATCCTTGGCAGTAAGAATCCTTGGTAGTAAGAATCCTTGGTAGTAGAATCCTTGGTAGGTAGAATCCTTGATAGTAGAATCCTTGGTAGTAGAATCCTTGGCAGTAAGAATTCTTTGTAGTAGAATCCTTGGTCGTAGAATCCTTGGTAGTTAGAATCCTTGGCAGTAAGAATCCTTGGCAGTAGGAATCATTGGTAGTAAATATTCTTGGACTTAAGAATCATTGGTGGTAAGAATCCTTGGTAGTAGAATTATTGGTAGTAAATATTCTTGGACTTAAGAATCATTGGTGGTAAGAATCCTTGGTAGTAGAATCCTTGGTAGTTAGAATCCATGGTAGTAAGTATTCTTGGCAGTAAGAATCCTTGGCAGTAAGAATCATTGGCAGTAAGAATCCTTGGTTGTAAGATTCATTGGCATTAAGAATCGTTGGCATTAAGAATCCTTGGCATTAAGAATCCTTGGCATTAAGAATCCTTGGCATGAAGAAACCTTGGTTGTAAGAATCATTGGCATTAATAATCAGTCGTAGTAAGACTCCTTGGTTATGAGAATTGTTGGTAGTAGAATCTTTGGTAGTTCGAATCATTGGCAGTAAGAATCATTGGCAGTAAGAATCCTTGGCAGTAAGAATCATTGGTAGTAGAATCGTTGGTAGTAGAATCCCTGGTAGTAAGACTCCTTGGCAAAAGAATCCTTGGTAGTAGAATCCTTGGTAGTAGAATCCTTGGCAGGAAGAATCCTTGGTAGTAGAATCCTTGGTAGTAGAATCCTTGGTAGTAGAATTCTTGGCAGTAACATTCTATAACACTTACAGCACCTGATGTCACAGGAAGGCAAAAATATAATCAAGAACAACAACCACCAGAGCCACTGCCTATTCACCCCGCTTCCTTCCGTTGCAACGTCATTACAAGTTATCAAAGCTGGGACGAGAGACCTGTTTATATATGATGTTTATATATTATATACAGCTGGTGCTGTGATCCTGGAGAGACCTGTTTATATATTATATACAGCTGGAGATGTGATCCTGGAGAGACCTGTTTATATATGATGTTTATATATTATATACAGCTGGAGCTGTGATCCTGGAGAGCCCTGTTTATATATGATGTTTATATATTATATACAGCTGGTGCTGTGATCCTGGAGAGCTCTGTTTATATATGAAGTTTATATATTATATACAGCTGGCGCTGTGATCCTGGAGAGCCCTGTTTATATATGATGTTTATATATTATATACAGCTGGAGCTGTGATCCTGGAGAGCCCTGCCCTTCCTGTGACTGAGGGAGAATCTGTGACTCTGGGCTGCAGATATCAGGGAACTCCCTCTGACCTCACAGCTGATTTCTACAAAGATGGATCCCTCATCAGGACTGAGACTACAGGAAATATGACCATCCCTGCAGTATCCAAGTCAGATGAAGGACTCTACAAGTGTAACAACTCTGAAGGAGAATCACCAGAGAGCTGGATGACAGTGACATGTGAGAATATGAGAAACCTTGACATTCAGATTATCTGGTTAATCTTTAAACTGTCAAGTGGTGCTGAATCCTGCATTATAAACTGGGCGGTTCCAGCCCTCAATGCTGATTGGCTGGAAGCCGAGGTATATCAGAACGTATACCACAGGATGACAAAACATTTATTTCTATGCTAAAAGAGTCAAAAGCTCATTCTCTCATGACCTTGTCTCTCACTCTTTCTATCTCTTGATCTCTCTTTCTCTCAGACCTCTCTCTCTCAGATCTCTCTCTTCCATTCTCTCTGAGTGTCAGTCCTGACAGATCTCAGTTCTTTAAATATGAGTCTGTCACTCTGAGCTGTGAGGTTCAGGGGAACTCTGCTGGATGGAGACTGAAGAGATACACAGTCTCTTGGGAGCGTTCAGATTGTGGAAGCAATTGGGGAAAACCAGAAGGGTCTTCATGCATCGTGTCACTAATACCATCACACAGTGGAGTGTACTGGTGTGAGTCTGGGTCTGGAGAACACAGCAATGCTGTCAACATCACAGTACCTGGTATGTCCACAAACACCATCTAATAACATTATAGTGTTTAGTGGTTCATCTGGTTTCAGATAGCTGATGTTATGTTTATATATTATGTTTATATACAGTGGGGCAAAAAGTATTTAGTCAGCCACCAATTGTGTAAGTTCTCCCACTTAAAAAGATGAGAGAGGCCTGGAATTTTCATCATAGGTACACTTCAACTATGACAGACAAAAAGAGATTTGTTTTTCCAGAAAATCACATTTTAGGATCTTTAAGGAATTTATTTTCAAATTATGGTGGAAAATAAGTATTTGGTCAATAACAATAACAATAACAGTTTATCTCATTACTTTGTAATATACCCTTTGTTGGCAATGACAGAGGTCAAACTTTTTCTGTAAGTCTTCACAAGGTTTTCACACACTGTTGCTGGTATTTTGGCCCATTCCTCCATGCAAATCTCCTCTAGAGCAGTGATGTTTTGGGGCTGTTGCTGGGCAACACGGACTTTCAACTCCCTCCAAAGATTTTCTATGGGGTTGAGATCTGGAGACTGGCTAGGCCACTCCAGGACCTTGAAATGCTTCTTACGAAGCCACTTCTTTGTTGACCGGGCGGTGTGTTTGGGATCGTTGTCATGCTGAGAGACCCAGCCAGGTTTCATCTTCAATGCCCTTGCTGATGGAAGGAGGTTTTCACTCAAAATCTCACGATACATGGCCCCATTCATTCTTTCCTTTACACGGATCAGTCGTCCTGGTCCCTTTGCAGAAAAACAGCCCAAAAGCATGATTTTTCCACCCCCATGCTTCACAGTAGGTATGGTGTTATATGGATGCAACTCAGCATTCTTTGTCCTCCAAACACAACGAGTTGCATTTTTACCAAAAAGTTATATTTTGGTTTCATCTGACCATATGACATTCTCCAAATCTTCATCTCGATCATCCAACTGCTCTCCAGCAAACTTCAGACGGGCCTGGACATGCACTGGCTTAAGCAGGGGGACACGTCTGGCACTGCAGGATTTGAGTCCCTGGCGGCGTAGTGTGTTACTGATGGTAGGCTTTGTTACTTTGGTCCCAGCTCTCTGCAGGTCATTCACTAGGTCCCCCCGTGTGGTTCTGGGATTTTTGCTCACCGTTCTTGTGATCATTTTGACCCCACGGGGTGAGATCTTGCGTGGAGCCCCAGATCGAGGGAGATTATCAGTGGTCTTGTATATCTTCTATGTCCTAATAATTGCTCCCACAGTTGATTTCTTCAAAACCAAGCTGCTTACCTATTGCAGATTCAGTCTTCCCAGCCTGGTGCAGGTCTACAATTTTGTTTCTGGTGTCACTTGACAGCTCTTTGGTCTTGGCCATAGTGGAGCTGTGATCCTGGAGAGCCCTGTTTATATATGATGTTTATATATTATATACAGCTGGTGCTGTGATCCTGGAGAGACCTGTTTATATATGATGTTTATATATTATATACAGCTGTTGCTGTGATCCTGGAGAGACCTGTTTATATATGATGTTTATATATTATATACAGCTGGAGCTGTGATCCTGGAGAGACCTGTTTATATATGATGTTTATATATTATATATAGCTGGAGCTGTGATCCTGGAGAGCCCTGTTTATATATGATGTTTATATATTATATACAGCTGGAGCTGTGATCCTGGAGAGCCCTGTTTATATATGATGTTTATATATTATATACAGCTGGAGCTGTGATCCTGGAGAGCCCTGTTTATATATGATGTTTATATATTATATACAGCTGGAGCTGTGATCCTGGAGAGCCCTGTTTATATATGATGTTTATATATTATATACAGCTGGAGCTGTGATCCTGGAGAGCCCTGTTTATATATGATGTTTATATATTATATACAGTTGGAGCTGTGATCCTGGAGAGACCTGTTTATATATGATGTTTATATATTATATACAGCTGGAGCTGTGATCCTGGAGAGCCCTGTTTATATATGATGTTTATATATTATATACAGCTGGTGCTGTGATCCTGGAGAGCCCTGTTTATATATGATGTTTATATATTATATACAGCTGGAGCTGTGATCCTGGAGAGCCCTGTTTATATATGATGTTTATATATTATATACAGCTGGAGCTGTGATCCTGGAGAGCCCTGTTTATATATGATGTTTATATATTATATACAGCTGGAGCTGTGATCCTGGAGAGCCCTGTTTATATATGATGTTTATATATTATATACAGCTGGTGCTGTGATCCTGGAGAGCCCTGCCCTTCCTGTGACTGAGGGAGATTATGTGACTCTGCGCTGCAGACATCAGGGAACTCCCTCTGACCTCACAGCTGATTTCTACAAAGATGGATCCCTCATCAGGACTGAGACTACAGGAGAGATGACCATCCCTGCAGTATCCAAGTCAGATGAAGGACTCTACAAGTGTACCAACTCTAAAGGAGAATCACCAGAGAGCTGGATGACTATGACAGGTGAGAATATGAGAAACTTTGACATTCAGATTATCTGGTTCTTCTTTACACTGTTAAGAGGTGCTGAAACCTGCATTATAAACTGGGTGGTTCTTCTTTACACTATTAAGAGGTGCTGAAACCTGCATTATAAACTGGGTGGTTCTTCTTTACACTGTTAAGAGGTGCTGAAACCTGCATTATAAACTGGGTGGTTCTTCTTTATACTGTTAAGAGGTGCTGAAACCTGCATTATAAACTGGGTGGTTCTTCTTTACACTGTTAAGAGGTGCTGAAACCTGCATTATAAACTGGGTGGTTCTTCTTTACACTGTTAAGAGGTGCTGAAACCTGCATTATAACCTGGGTGGTTCTTCTTTACACTGTTAAGAGGTGCTGAAACCTGCATTATAAACTGGGTGGTTCTTCTTTACACTGTTAAGAGGTGCTGAAACCTGCATTATCAACTGGGTGGTTCTTCTTTACACTGTTAAGAGGTGCTGAAACCTGCATTATAAACTGGGTGGTTCTTCTTTACACTGTTATGAGGTGCTGAAACCTGCATTATAAACTGGGCGGTTCCAGCCCTCAATGCCGATCGGCTGGAAGCTGTGGTATATCAGAACGTATACCACGGGCTGACAAAACATTTATTTATGTGCTAACAGAGTCCAACTCTCATCCTCTCATGACCTTGTCTCTCCCTCTTTCTATCTCTTGATCTCTCTTTCTCAGACCTCTCTCTCTCAGATCTCTCTCTTCCTGCATCTATGAGTGTCAGTCCTGACAGATCTCAGTTCTTTAAATATGAGTCTGTCACTCTGAGCTGTGAGGTTCAGGGGAACTCTGCTAGATGGAGACTGAAGAGATACACAGTCTCTGGGGAGCGTTCAGATTGTGGAAGCAATTGGGGAAAACCAGAAGGGTCTTCATGCATCGTGTCGCTAATACCATCACACAGTGGAGTGTACTGGTGTGAGTCTGGGTCTGGAGAACACAGCAATGCTGTCAACATCACAGTACCTGGTATGTCCACAAACACCATATAATAACATTATAGTGTTTAGTGGTTCATCTTATTTCAGATAGCTGATGTTATGTTTATATATGATGTTTATATATTATATACAGTTGGAGCTGTGATCCTGGAGAGCCCTGTTTATATATGATGTTTATATATTATATACAGCTGGAGCTGTGATCCTGGAGAGCCCTGTTTATATATGATGTTTATATATTATATACAGCTGGAGCTGTGATCCTGGAGAGCCCTGTTTATATATGATGTTTATATATTATATACAGCTGGAGCTGTGATCCTGGAGAGCCCTGTTTATATATGATGTTTATATATTATATACAGCTGGTGCTGTGATCCTGGAGAGACCTGTTTATATATGATGTTTATATATTATATACAGCTGGAGCTGTGATCCTGGAGAGCCCTGTTTATATATGATGTTTATATATTATATACAGTTGGAGCTGTGATCCTGGAGAGACCTGTTTATATATGATGTTTATATATTATATACAGCTGGAGCTGTGATCCTGGAGAGCCCTGCCCTTCCTGTGACTGAGGGAGATTCTGTGACTCTGGGCTGCAGTTATCAGAGAACTCCCTCTGACCTCACAGCTGATTTCTACAAAGATGGATCCCTCATCAGGGCTGAGACTCCAGGAGAGATGACCATCCCTGCAGTATCCAAGTCAGATGAAGGACTCTACAAGTGTACCAACTCTGAAGGAGAATCACCAGAGAGCTGGATGACAGTGACAGGTGAGAATATGAGAAACCTTGACATTCAGGTTATATGGTTCTTCTTTACACTGTTAAGAGGTGCTGAAACCTGCATTATAAACTGGGTGGTTCTTCTTTACACTGTTAAGAGGTGCTGAAACCTGCATTATAAACTTGGTGGTTCTTCTTTACACTGTTAAGAGGTGCTGAAACCTGCCTTATAAACTGGGTGGTTCTTCTTTACACTGTTAAGAGGTGCTGAAACCTGCATTATAAACTGGGTGGTTCTTCTTTACACTGTTAAGAGGTGCTGAAACCTGCATTATAAACTGGGTGGTTCTTATTTACACTGTTAAGAGGTGCTGAAACCTGCATTATAAACTGGGTGGTTCTTCTTTACACTGTTAAGAGGTGCTGAAACCTGCATTATAAACTTGGTGATTCTTCTTTACACTGTTAAGAGGTGCTGAAACCTGCATTATAAACTGGGTGGTTCTTTACACTGTTAAGTGGTGCTGAAACCTGCATTATAAACTGGGTGGTTCCAGCCCTGAATGCTGATTGGCTGTCATTTATTTGATTGATTTCACATTTATTTAACCAGGTTTAATTTTCAATTGGAGATGCTTAATATGAGTCTGGAAGGAGAGTTTACAGAGAGCCAGACACCTAGGTATTTATAGTTGTCCACATATTCTAAGTCAGAACCATCCAGATTAGTGATGCTAGTCGGGCAGGCGGGTGCGGGCAGCGATCGGTTAAAGGGCATGCATTTAGTTTTACAAGCATTTAAGAGCAGTTGGAGGCCATGGAAGAAGAGTTGTATGGCATCGAAGCTCGTTTGAAGGTTTGTTAACCTCTCTGCACACTGAACACGCTAGCGGACTGAAATTCCACAACATACAGTGATCGCTACATAAAAAGTCATATTAAACATTCATGAAAATACAAGTGTCTCACATGTATCGAAAGCCTAGAATCTTGCTAATCCAACTGCGTTGTCAGATTTAAAAAAGGAGTTACTGCGAAAGAATACGATGCGATTATCTGAGCATAGAGCGCCATAAAAAAACAATTTTAACCAGCACAGGCGCAACAAAATCACAAACTGCATTAAAATAAATCGACGACCTTCATCTGTTTGCAATTCCAATGCTCGTTGTTACACAATGAATGATCTTTTGTTTGATAAAATCCGTTTTTATTGCCAAACATGAAACATTTTGTGAACCACTTGTGTCGTGAATTCCGTCTCATTTTCGATGACACATTCCAGGTAAATCACCCACACAGAACGTGACTTTTCCAGTCATGTTTGGTTTCACTGCAATCAACTGGTTTGTTTGTAACACAATCAAACCTGATGGGCCATTTCGCAGGAGGTATTGACTGAAAGAAACCGATTTAAAGACAACAAGTAATGACATCCTTGTGCACCAAATATTTGCCCGCTGTTTCGTTGATTGACTGTATTTTAACCCAATGACCACTGATCGTCTTGAAATCTAGCTGGGAAGATAGCCAATGAGCTGAGCTAAAGGGCAATAGGTCATGTTTATGCGTTGCAAGACCAACCCATGAAGTAAGGTCCAGAATAAAGAGTGATTTGCTATTGAAGTTTCATACCGGAAGGAGAAACACATATTACGCACTGCATTGTTCGGTAAATGCGCAGATTCAGCTGTTTATATATCAATCATTATGGCGACTAAGTCAGAGAAAGCTAAATCTAAGTCTAGATATACAGATGTACACACAATTTTAGAATAAATTGATTGGGAAGGTGAGACAGACATTGTTGTAGGACGCTTCATTTAGCGATTGTGGAGGAATATTTTTGGAACGGGAGAGGACATCGTTTTGGACAGGTGTTTGAAATTAATCATATAACATATTATTTGTGATTTCTTTTACATTTTAGAAGCAATATATAAACATGTAATGTCATGAAATGTGAGATGTGTGTGTCTGCCGCCCCACCCCAACCCACATGAAATAGCCTATTTGAGGCTGTTGAGGGGAGGGCAGGCCCACTTCAATGGCCAAAGTGAAATGGAGACAGTAGATACAGCTGGTCTGTTGTAATATAATAAAGACAGTAGATCTAGCTGGTCTGTCATAATATAATAGAGACTTTAGATCTAGCTGGTCTGTCATAATATAATAGAGACAGTAGATCTAGCAGGTCTGTCATAATATAATAGAGACTTTAGATCTAGCTGGTCTGTCATAATATAATAGAGACAGTAGATCTAGCAGGTCATAATAATATATTCAACCT
Source organism: Oncorhynchus masou masou (assembly GCF_036934945.1). Lineage (NCBI taxonomy): Eukaryota > Metazoa > Chordata > Actinopteri > Salmoniformes > Salmonidae > Oncorhynchus > Oncorhynchus masou. Next base: position 3,114,435 of record NC_088234.1, on the reverse strand, counting down.
TATGTTCCCTGTACTCTCGATATATAAATGTTTATTATACCTGTTGATACAGGGCTCATATGTCAAACTATTCCAACTGAACATTTTCTTTCACAGTGACACTGACACTGAGTCTTATCCGGTGTCCTGTGTGAATTTAAGTTCTCTCTAATTCTCTCGGAGGACCTGAGCCCTAGGACCATGCGTCAGGACTACCTGGCATGATGACTCCTTGCTGTCCCCAGTCCACCTGTCCTTGCCGCTGTTCCAGTTTCAACTGTTCTGCCTGCGGCTATGGAACCCTAAACGGTTCATTTTTACTCTTGAGGTGCTGTCCTGTTGCACCCTCTACAACCACTGTGATCTCCACCTGGCACAGCCTCATAGCCTGGTTCCTCTCTAGGTTTCTTCCTAGGTTTTCGCCTTTCTAGGGAGTTTTTCCTAGCCACCGTGCTTCTACACCTGCATTGCTTGCTGTTTGGGGTTTTAGGCTGGGGCTATATAAATAGATTTGATTTTTATAGAGGACTGAGGGTCTTCCAAATATTGAAAGTGTGTAAATAGTTACCCATGTTATTTTGTAAATGTATATATATATTTTTTTTCATATATTTTTTAATCAAGATTTTTTTTTAAATGCATTTTTCTCAATTTTTGTGTGGGGGTGTGTTAGAAAACTATTTTGGTATTTTGTATATAGTTATTTGTTTCAAAATGTATACCTTCACCAATTTGGCCACCTGGGTACATTTGGTCTACTTGTGTGGGACACCTGGGTGACTTCATGATAAATGTCATGTAGCACACTCATTTAGGAAGTTATCATTCTGAAACTTTGCAGTGTTGCCCTCTTATATTTTTCACTGAAATTGTCCCCATCATCCTATCTGAATGTTTGTTTTATCTTGTCCATATAAAAAATTAATGATACAAAAATAAAAATAAAAAATGTATTTTTTTTTCATCGTTTTATCTAAACCAGATCTATTGTGTTATATTCTCCTACATTCAATTCACATTTACACAAACTTCAGAGTTTTCTTTCATATGGTACCAAGAATATGCATATCCTTGGTTCTGTGCCTGAGCTACAGGCTGTTAGATTTGTGTATGTCTTCAGGCGGAAATTGCTCAAAGTAAGGGGGAGCTGTAAGAGGTTTTAACACAGTGTCCAAAGAAGGGCCAGAAGTATACAGAATGGTGTCGTCTGTGTAAAGGTGCATAAAAGAATCACCAGCAGGAAGAGTGACATCATTGATGTATACAGAGAAAAGAGTCAGCCCGAGAATTGAACCCTGTGGCACCCCCATGGAGACTGCCAGAGGTCCGGACAACAGGTCCTCCGATTTGACATACTGAACTCTATCTGAGAAGTAGTTGGTGAACCAGGCGAGGCAGTCATTTGAGAAGCCAAGGCTGTTGAGTCTGCCGATAAGAATACAGTGATTGACAGAGTCGAATACCTTGGCCAGGTTGATGAAGACATCTGCACAGTACTTTCTTTTATCGATGGTGGTTATGATATCGTTTAGGACCTTGAGTGTGGCTGAGGTGCACCCATAACCAGCTCGGAAACCGGATTGCATAGCGGAGAAGGTACGGTGGGATTTGAAATATGGATTTATTGGCGGTGACAGTGTTTCCTAACTTCAGTGCAGTGGGCAGCTGGGAGGAGGTGCTCTTATTCTCCATGGACCTTACAGTGTCCCAAAACTTTTTGGAATTAGTGTTACAGGAAGCAAATTTACTGTTTGAAAAAGCTAGCCTTTGCTTTCCTAACTGACTGTGTATATTGGTTCCTGACTTCCCTGAAAAGTTGCATTTCACAGGGGCTATTCGAAGCTATTGCAGTCCGTCACAGGGTGTTTTTGTGCTGGTCCAGGGCAGTCAAGTCTGGAGTGAACCAAGGGCTATATCTGTTCTTAGTTTTACATTTTTTGAATGGGGCATGCTTATTTAAGATGGTGAGGAAAGCACTTTTAAAGAACAATCAGGCATCTTCTACTAATGGGATGAGGTCAATATCCTTTCAGGATACCCTGGCCAGGTCGTTTAAAAAGGCCTGCTCGCAGAAGTGTTTTACGAAGCGTTTGACAGTGATGAGGGGTGGTCGTTTGACCTCGGACCCATAACGGACGCAGGCAGTGATCGCTGAGATCCTGGTTGAAGACAGCAGGTGTATTTAGAGGGAAAGTTGGTCAAGATGAGGGTGCCCATGTAGACCTAGGCATTGAGTGACAATGAGAGAGGTTTCATCTCTGGAGGCACCAGTTAAGCCAGGTGAGGTCTCCGCATGTGTGGGGGGGATGTTGGGGGCATGTTGAGCGGGACTCGGGGCTCCACAATAAAATAAAACAATAAGAACTAACCTAAACAGCAGTAGACATATATTGACATTAGAGAGAAGCATAAATCATCAAATCAAATGTATTTATGACATCAGCTGATTTCACAAAGTGCTGTACAGAAACCTAAAACCAGCCTAAAACCCCAAACCGCAAGTACTGCAGGTGTAGAAAAACTTCCTAGAAAGGCCGAAACCTAGAGAGGAACCAGTCCTCTTCTGGCTGTGCCGGGTGGAGATTATAACAGAACATAGCCAAGATGTTCAAATGTTCATAGATGACCAACAGAGTCCGATAATAATAGGCAGAACAGTTGAAAATGGAGCAGCAGCATGACCAGGTGGACTGGGGACAGCCATGAGTCACAGGCCAGGATATCTATGAGGCATGGACCTCGGAGACAGAGAGAGAGACAGAGAGAGAGAGAGAGAGAGAGAGAGAGAGAGGCCCCATCCGACGATAAACCCGGACAAGGCCAAACAGGCAGAATATAACCCCACCCACTTTGCCAAAGCACAGCCCCCACACCACTAGAGGGATATCTTCAACCACTAACTTACTATCCTGAGACAAGGCCGAGTATAGCACACAAAGATCTCCCCCACGGCACGAACCTGAGAGGTGGCGCCAACCCAGACAGGAAGATCACGTCAGTGACTCAACCCACTCAAGTGACGCACCCCACCTAGGGACGGCATTGAAGAGCACCATTAAGCCAGTGACTCAGCCCCCGTAATAGGTTTAGAGGCAGAGAATCCCAGTGGAGAGAAGGGAACCGGCCAGGCAGAGACAGCAAGGGCGGTTCGTTGCTCACCTTCACACTCCTGGGCCAGACTAAACTCAATCATAGGACCTACTGAAGAGATGAGTCTTCAATAAAGACTTAAAGGTTGAGAACGAGTTTGCATCTCTCACATGGATAGGCAGACCATTCCATAAATATTGAGCTCTATAGGAGAAAGCAGTGCCTCCAGCTGTTTGCTTATAAATTCTAGGGACAGTAAGGAGGCCTGCGTCTTGTGACCGTAGAGTACGTGTAGGTATATACAACAGGACCAAATCGGAGAGATAGGTAGGAGCAAGCCCATGTAATGCTTTTTAGGTTAGCAGTAAAACCTTGAAATCAGCCCTAGCCTTAACAGGAAGCCAGTGTAGAGAGGCTAGCACTGGAGTAATATGATCACATTTTTTGGTTCTAGTCAAAATTCTAGCAGCCGTGTTTAGCACTATCTGAAGTTTATTTAGTGCTTTATCCGGGTAGCCGGAAAGTAGAGCATTGCAGTAGTTTAACCTAGAAGTGACAAAAGCATGGATACATTTTTCTGCATCATTTTTGGACAGAAAGTTTCAGATTTTTGCAATGTTACGTAGATGGAAAAAAGCTGTCCTTTAAACAGTCTTGATATGTTCGTCAAAAAAGAAATCAGGGTCCAGAGTAACGCTGAGGTCCTTCACAGTTTTATTTGAGACGACTGTACAACCATCAAGATTAATTGTCAGGTTCAATAGAAGATCTCTTTTTTTCTTGGGACCTAGAACAAGCATCTCTGTTTTGTCCGAGTTTAAAAGTAGAACATTTGCAGACATCCACTTCCTAATGTCTGAAACACAAGCTTCCAGGGAGGGCAATTTTGGGGCTTCACCATGTTTCATCGAAATGGACAGCTGTGTATCGTCCGCATAGCAGTGAAAGTTAACATTATGTTTCCGAATGACATCACCAAGAGGTCAAATTTGCAGTGAAAACAATAGTTGTCCTAAAACGGAGCCTTGATGAACACCGAAATTTACAGTTGATTTGGCAGAGGACAAACCATTTACAGAGACAAAATTATATCTTTCCGACAGATAAGATCTAAACCAGGCCAGAACTTGCCCATGTAGACCAATTTGGGTTTCCAATCTCTCCAAAATAATGTGGTGATCCAGGCCAGAAATTGTTAGTCTCAGTGCAATGATGGGGTCTAAAACCAGCCTAAAGCATTTCATATGCATTGTTTGTCTTCAGGAAGGCAGTGAGTTAGCGTGCAACAGCTTTTTCTAAACTTTTTGAGAGGAATGGGAGATTCGATATAGGCCGATAGTTTTTGATATTTTCTGGGTCAAGGTTTGGCTTTTTCAAGAGAGGCTTTATTACTGCCACTTTTAGTGAGTTTGGTACACATCCGGTGGATAGAGAGCCGTTTATTATGTTCAACATAGGAGGGCCAAGCACAGGAAGCAGCTCTTTCAGTAGTTTAGTTGGAATAGGGTCCAGTATGCAGCTTAAAGGTTTAGAGGCCATTACAGTAGTAGACAAGGCATTATTAGGGAGAGGCATAAAACAAGCTGCTGGTGTCCGAGCTAAAGGTGAAGCCCGCTAGCAGTGGCTAGCAAAGACTAGTACCTAATTAGCTGGCTAGCTTCTGATGGCTAGCCTCTGATGGAGGTCCCAGTTAAAAGGTATTTAAATAGCAGATCCGTACCACATTTGGTGAGGCGGATTGCAGGAAAGTATAATTCATTCGTAAATAGAAAGTGAGATCAAAATATATACGAAAAAAGCAACAACAAATTTTCTTTTAAAAACTGAATATTTACACGGGACACGACAAACACACGTCCGACAACTATGCCATCTTGGAATTTTTTTGTAAGCTGTGGTATATCAGACTGTATAAACAAAACATTTATTTGTTTGTCTCTAATTACGTTGGTATCCAATTTATAGTAGCAATAAGGCATCTTGGGGGTTGTGGTGTATCACCAATATACCACAGGTAAGGGCTGTATCCAGGCTGTATATGATAAGGAGTTTATATTAGCAATAAGGCATCTTGGGGGTTGTGGTGTATCACCAATATACCACAGGTAAGGGCTGTATCCAGTTTGTATATGATAAGGAGTTTATATTAGCAATAAGGCATCTTGGGGGTTGTGGTGTATCACCAATATACCACAGGTAAGGGCTGTATCCAGGTTGTATATGATAAGGAGTTTATATTAGCAATAAGGCATCTTGGGGGTTGTGGTGTATCACAAATATATCACAGGTAAGGGCTGTATCCAGGCTGTATACTCCGCGATGGGTCGTCCTAAGAACAGCCCTTGACCATATAACACACCTCCTCTGACACTGTATTTGCTGTAACTAACCATGGAAATATACTGAACATTATGAACAGAATAACATGGAAATATACTGAACATTATGAACAGAATAACATGGAAATATACTGAACATTATGATTACAATATACTGTGTGCATTCCCATCTACAGGTCTCACTCGTTCTTCAACTGCAGTTCCAACTCCCATTCCATCTCCAGCAGTCCCAGTGTTATCCATGTCTCTACCCAGGCTGCTGTGTAGTCTACTGGTGGGGTCTCTCTACCTGCTGGTGACCATCATACTGCTGGTGAAAGGCTGCAGGAGCAGGACTCAAGGTGAGAACCTGAGTTTATACAGGATCATCTCATTCCAACTGAATACCTGTTGTAAATCAGAAATATATCACAAGGACTGACAATACTGCAGTAGTTCTGACTGAGTGATGTTGTAAAGTGTTGATAACTAGTTCTGACTGAGTTATGTTGTAAAGTGCTGCTAACTGTAGCTCTGACTGAGTCATGTTTAAAGTGTTGATAACTAGCTCTGATTGAACCATGTTGTAAAGTGTTGCTAACTGTAGCTCTGATTGAACCACGTTGTAAAGTGTTGATAACTGTAGCTCTGATTGAACCATGTTTTAAGTGTTGATAACTGTAGCTCTGATTGAACCATGTTGTAAAGTGTTGATAACTGTCTGTTTAGGGGAAACCATGATACCCAGGAAGACACACCAAGACCAATTAGGTGAGTTTCTAAAATCAAATCAAATCAAATTTTATTTGTCACATACACATGGTTAGCAGATGTTAATGCGAGTGTAGCGAAATGCTTGTGCTTCTAGTTCCGACAATGCAGTAATAACCAACAAGTAATCTAACTAACAATTCCTAAACTACTGTCTTATACACAGTGTAAGGGGATAAAGAATATGTACATAAGGATATATGAATGAGTGATGGTACAGAGCAGCATAGGCAAGATACAGTAGATGGTATCGAGTACAATATATACATATGAGATGAGTATGTAAACAAAGTGGCATAGTTAAAGTGGCTAGTGATACATGTATTACATAAGGATGCAGTCGATGATATAGAGTACAGTATATACGTATGCATATGAGATGAATAATGTAGGGTAAGTAACATTATATAAGGTAGCATTGTTTAAAGTGGCTAGTGATATATTTACATCATTTCCCATCAATTCCCATTATTGAAGTGGCTGGAGTTGAGTCAGTGTCAGTGTGTTGGCAGCAGCCACTCAATATTAGTGGTGGCTGTTTAACAGTCTGATGGCCTTGAGATAGAAGCTGTTTTTTAGTCTCTCGGTCCCAGCTTTGATGCACCTGTACTGACCTCGCCTTCTGGATGATAGCGGGGTGAACAGGCAGTGGCTCGGGTGGTTGATGTCCTTGATGATCTTTATGGCCTTCCTGTAACATCGGGTGGTGTAGGTGTCCTGGAGGGCAGGTAGTTTGCCCCCGGTGATGCGTTGTGCAGACCTCACTACCCTCTGGAGAGCCTTACGGTTGAGGGCGGAGCAGTTGCCGTACCAGGCGGTGATACAGCCCGCCAGGATGCTCTCGATTGTGCATCTGTAGAAGTTTGTGAATGCTTTTGGTGACAAGCCGAATTTCTTCAGCCTCCTGAGGTTGAAGAGGCGCTGCTGCGCCTTCTTCACGATGCTGTCTGTGTGAGTGGACCAATTCAGTTTGTCTGTGATGTGTATGCCGAGGAACTTAAAACTTGCTACTCTCTCCACTACTGTTCCATCGATGTGGATAGGGGGTGTTCCCTCTGCTGTTTCCTGAAGTCCACAATCATCTCCTTAGTTTTGTTGACGTTGAGTGTGAGGTTATTTTCCTGACACCACACTCCGAGGGCCCTCACCTCCTCCCTGTAGGCCGTCTCGTCGTTGTTGGTAATCAAGCCTACCACTGTTGTGTCGTCCGCAAACTTGATGATTGAGTTGGAGGCGTGCGTGGCCACGCAGTCGTGGGTGAACAGGGAGTACAGGAGAGGGCTCAGAACGCACCCCTGTGGGGCCCCAGTGTTGAGGATCAGCGGGGAGGAGATGTTGTTACCTACCCTCACCACCTGGGGACGGCCCGTCAGGAAGTCCAGTACCCAGTTGCACAGGGCGGGGTCAAGACCCAGGGTCTCGAGCTTGATGACGAGCTTGGAGGGTACTATGGTGTTGAATGCCGAGCTGTAATCGATGAACAGCATTCTCACATAGGTATTCCTCTTGTCCAGATGGGTTAGGGCAGTGTGCAGTGTGGTTGAGATTGCATCGTCTGTGGACCTATTTGAGCGGTAAGCAAATTGGAGTGGGTCTAGGGTGTCAGGTAGGGTGGAGGTGATATGGTCCTTGACTAGTCTCTCAAAGCACTTCATGATGACGGAAGTGAGTGCTACGGGGCGGTAGTCGTTTAGCTCAGTTACCTTAGCTTTCTTGGGAACAGGAACAATGGTGGCCCTCTTGAAGCATGTGGGAACAGCAGACTGGTATAGGGATTGATTGAATATGTCCGTAAACACACCAGCCAGGTGGTCTGCGCATGCTCTGAGGGCGCGGCTGGGGATGCCGTCTGGGCCTGCAGCCTTGCGAGGGTTAACACGTTTAAATGTTTTACTCACCTCGGCTGCAGTGAAGGAGAGACCGCATTTTTTCGTTGCAGGCAGTGTCAGTGGCACTGTATTGTCCTCAAAGCGGGCAAAAAAGTTATTTAGTCTGCCTGGGAGCAAGACATCCTGGTCCGTGACTGGGCTGGATTTCTTCCTGTAGTCCGTGATTGACTGTAGACCCTGCCACATGCATCTTGTGTCTAAGCCGTTGAATTGGGATTCTACTTTGTCTCTGTACTGACGCTTAGCTTGTTTGATAGCCTTACGGAGGGAATAGCTGCATTGTTTGTATTCAGTCATGTTACCAGACACCTTGCCCTGATTGAAAGCAGTGGTTCGCGCTTTCAGTTTCACGCGAATGCTGCCATCAATCCAAGGTTTCTGGTTAGGGAATGTTTTAATCGTTGCTATGGGAATGACATCTTCAACGCACGTTCTAATGAACTCGCACACCGAATCAGCATATTCCTCAATGTTGTTATTTGACGCAATACGAAACATGTCCCAGTCCACGTGATGGAAGCAGTCTTGGAGTGTGGAGTCAGCTTGGTCGGACCAGCATTGGACAGACCTCAGCGTGGGAGCTTCTTTTTTTAGCTTTTGTCTGTAGGCAGGTATCAGCAAAATGGAGTCGTGGTCAGCTTTTCCGAAAGGGGGGTGGGGCAGGGCCTTATATGCGTCGCGGAAGTTAGAGTAACAGTAATCCAAGGTTTTTCCGCCCCTGGTTGCGCAATCGATATGCTGATAAAATTTAGGGAGTCTTGTTTTCAGATTAGCCTTGTTAAATATCCAACAACGATGAATGCAGCCTCCGGATAAATGGTTTCCAGTTTGCAAAGAGTTAAATAAAGTTCGTTCAGAGTCATCGATGTGTCTGCTTGGGGGGGGATATATACGACTGTGATTATAATCGAAGAGAATTCTCTTGGTAGATAATGCGGTCTACATTTGATTGTGAGGAATTCTAAATCAGGTGAACAGAAGGATTTGAGTTCCTGTATGTTTCTTTCATCGCATCATGCCTCGTTAGCCATAAGGCATACACCACCACCCCTCTTCTTACCAGAAAGGTGTTTGTTTCTGTCGGCGCGATGCGTGGAGAAACCCGTTGGCTGCACCGCTTCGGATAGTGTCTCTCCAGTGAGCCATGTTTCCGTGAAGCACAGAACGTTACAGTCTCTGATGTCCCTCTGGAATGGTACCCTTGCTCGGATTTCATCAACCTTGTTGTCAAGAGACTGGACATTGCTAGGAAGTGGGGCACGATGTGCCCGTCTCTGTAGTCTGACCAGAAGACCGCCACGTTTCCCTCTTTTTCGGAGTCATTTTTTTGGGTCGCTGCATGCGATCCATTCCGTTGTCCTGTTTGTAAGGCAGAACACAGGATCCGCATCGCGAAAAAGCAGACCTTACAACACAACTCAACAGCTGCAGGGGCACAATATGGTATTCTGATCACAGTGTGTACTATATTATATTACCTCTTAGTAGAAGTAGAAAGTAGGATGGATTAGAGTCAACTACCACAATATGGTATTCTGAACACAGTGTGTACTATATTATATTACCTCTAAGTAGAAGTAGAAAGTAGGATGGATTAGAGTCAACTACCACAATATGGTATTCTGAACACAGTGTGTACTATATTATATTACCTCTAAGTAGAAGTAGAAAGTAGGATGGATTAGAGTCAACTAGCACAATATGGTATTCTGAATACAGTGTGTACTATATTATGTTACCTCTTAGTAGAAGTAGAAATTAGGATGGATTAGAGTCAAATAATGTCACTGATGAATTATTTAGGATTAAATAGTCTGTTTTTTATTATTTTTATTTCACCTTTATTTAACCAGGTAGGCCAGTTGAGAGAAAGTTCTCATTTACAACTGCGACCTGGCCAAGATAAAGCAAAGCAGTGCGACACAAACAACTCAGAGTTACACATGGAATAAACAAGCGTACAGTCAATAACACAATAGAAAAAAAAGAAAGTCTACATACAGTGTGTGCAAATGGCGTGAGGAGGTAAGGCAATAAATAGGCCATAGTAGCAAAGTAATGACAATTTAGCAGATTAACACTGAAGTGATAGATGAGGAGATGGTGATGTGCAAGTAGAGATACTGGTGTGCAAAAGAGAAGAAAAGTAAATAAAAACAATATGGGGATGAGGAAGCTGGGTGCGCTATTTACAGATGGGCTATGTATAGCTGGAGCGATTGGTTAGCTCCTCAGATAGCTGATGTTTAAAGTTAGTGAAGGAAATATAAGTCTCCAGCTTCAGTGATTTTTGCAATTCGTTCCAGTCACTGGCAGCAGAGAACTGGAAGGAAAGGCAGCCAAAGGAGGTGTTGGCTTTGGGGATGACCAGTGAGATATACCTGCTGGAGTGCGTGCTACGGGTGGGTGTTGTTATCGTGACCAGTGAGCTGAGATAAGGCGGAGCTTTACTTGGCATAGACTTATAGATGACCTGGAGCTAGTGGGTCTGGCGACGAATATGTAACGAGGGCCAGCTGGCTAGAGCATACAGGTCGCAGTGGTGGGTGGTATAAGGGGCTTTGGTAACAAAACGGATGGCACTGTGATAGACTACATCCAGTTTGCTGAGTAGAGTATTGGAAGCTATTTTGTAAATGACATCGTCGAAGATTGGTAGGATAGTCAGTTTTATGAGGGTATATTTGGCGGCGTGAATGAAGGAGGCTTTCTTTGCGAAATAGTAAACCAATTCTAGATTTAATTTTGGATTGGAGATGTTTAATATGAGTCTGGAAGGAGAGTTAACAGTCTAGCCAGACACCTAGCTATTTGTAGTTGTCCACATATTCTAAGTTAGAAGCGTCCAGAGTAGTGATGCTAGTCAGGCGGGCAGGTGCGGGAGGCGAACATACAATACCCGTTCTGCCAGTCAGATCTACAGTAGTGACTGATAGTAGGGATTAGAGGTCAATCCTCTCAGATCTAAAGTAGTGACTGATAGTAGGGATTAGGGGTCAATCCTCTCAGATCTAAAGTAGTGACTGATAGTAGGGGTTAGAGGTCAATCCTCTCAGATCTAAAGTAGTGACTGATAGTAGGGGTTAGAGGTCAATCCTCTCAGATCTACATTAGTGACTGATAGTAGGGGTTAGAGGTCAATGCTCTTAGATCTACATTAGTGACTGATAGTAGGGGTTAGAGGTCAGTCCTCTCAGATCTACAGTAGTGACTGATAGTAGGGGTTAGAGGTCAATCCTCTCAGATCTACATTAGTGACTGATAGTAGGGGTTAGAGGTCAATGCTCTTAGATCTACATTAGTGACTGATAGTAGGGGTTAGAGGTCAGTCCTCTCAGATCTCAGTAGTGACTGATAGTAGGGGTTAGTCAGACATTAGTGACTGATAGTAGGGGTTAGAGGTCAATCCTCTTAGATCTACATTAGTGACTGATAGTAGGGGTTAGAGGTCAGTCCTCTCAGATCTACAGTAGTGACTGATAGTAGGGGTTAGAGGTCAATCCTCTCAGATCTACATTAGTGACTGATAGTAGGGGTTAGAGGTCAATCCTCTCAGATCTAAAGTAGTGACTGATAGTAGGGGTTAGAGGTCAATCCTCTCAGATCTACAGTAGTGACTGATAGTAGGGGTTAGAGGTCAATCCTCTCAGATCTACATTAGTGACTGATAGTAGGGGTTAGAGGTCAATGCTCTTAGATCTACAGTAGTGACTGATAGTAGGGGTTAGAGGTCAATCCACTCAGATCTACATTAGTAGGGGTTAGAGGTCAAACGTATAGGTTAAACGTATAGGTTATTCTTACTCCTGGAGATAATAGGAGTCCTCTAGCTCGGTTCGACTGTGATCTTGCAGAGTTACTCCACCTCTAGAATTGCATTTGGCAAAATGCTCGGCAAACGCATACTCAGGCCGATTATTGTTCAGGCAAATGAGAAGTAAGTGCACACAGGCTATTCGGAAGGCCAAAGTTAGTTACTTCAAGGAGCAGTTCTCTCTCTGTGGGTCTAACCTCAAGAAGTTCTGGAAAACAGTTAAAGACCTGGAGAATAAACCCTCCACCTCACAGCTGCCCATGTCCCTTAATGTTGATGGTGTGGTTGTTACTGACAAGAAGCATATGGCTGAGCTCTTTAATCACCACTTCATTAAGTCAGGATTCCTATTTGACTCAGTCATGACCGTCTCCCTCCCCTTCTAATCTGAATATCCCTGATGCTTCTACCACTTTTTCCCTCTGCCCCTCTAAAAAGCTTCTCCCTGCAGGAATTCACTGAGTCCGAGGTGCTAAAGGAGCTCTTTGAACTTTGACCCCCAAAAACATCCGGGTTAGATGGTTTACACCCTTTATTCTTTAAGGTTGCTGCCCATATCATCGCCAAGCCTATCTCTGACCTTTTTAACCTGTCTCCTCCCTGTGGAGGTTCCCATTGCAAATTCCAAAATATGTTTTGCTTTCTGAATTTTCATAGTGAGTATTTCTGTATTTGAATTTGGCGCGCCGCAGTTTCACTGGCTGTTGAAGAGGTGAGACGCTAAAGTCTCACATGCCCAAGAGAGGTTAAGAGTAGTTTATTTTATAATAAAATCTTCTAACTCCAAAATCTTCTGACATAAGAACAGTCCCAAAATAAATGGTCAAGAGTCTCTGGGTCACAACTATAGATACACATTTGTTATCAATATCTATTTAGAATCTGTGTATAATAAAGGTCTTTACAGCTTGACTGCTGCTGTTAGTTCAGAACGCTCAGTTCAACCTGTAAAGAGATGGGTGGGGCTAAAGCTGAAGAGGGTGGGGCTAAAGCTGAAGAGGGTGTGAACAATGCTGAATGGGTGTATGCAAAGAAGGGCTCTCCAGTAGTAGTACCAAAACATTCAAATGCCATTTTCTCAGAATTCAGTTTATAAGTTTATACATTTTCAAAGCAGAATGACTTTCCCATCATTTCTCAACTGTAGTGTATGATATACCATTTTGTAGCTCTGAGTCTCTACTTATTACTTGTTAAGCCTATGGGTTCCCCTATAGGAACTACACCCCCCCGTTCAGCTGAAACGGTGGCGCAGGGAATGCAAAAATATTCTTAGAAATATTTAACCTCCACACATTAACAAGTCCAATACCTAAAATGAAAGATAAACACCTTGTTCATATACCCAGCGTGTCAGATTTTTAAAATGTTTTATGGCAAAAACACAGCATATATTTACGTTAGACCACCACCAAAACAAAGAGAAAACGTAGCCATTTTGTACCACAAAAGATAAAATCACAAAAGCAGGATTAAAAAAATAATTCACTAATCTCTTGAAAATCTTCATCAGATGACAGTCATTTTTTTTAACCTTTATTTAACCAGGCAAGTCAGTTAAGAACAAATTCTTATTTTCAATGACTGCCTAGGAACAGTGGGTTAACTGCCTGTTTAGGGGCAGAACGACAGATTTGTACCTTGTCAGCTCGGGGGTTTGAACTCTCAACCTTCCGGCTACTAGTCCAAGGCGCTAACCACTAGGCTACCCTGCTGCCCAAACAACAGTTGTTTTTCGATAATATGCATTTTATATCCATAAATCTCGGTTTACATTGACGCCATGTTCAGAAAATTCTCCAAAATGTCTGGAGGAATTATAGAAAGCTACGCCAGATAACAGAAATACTCATCATAAACTTTGACGAAAGATACATGTTCTACATATAGTTAAAGATACACTGGTTCTTCATGCAACCGCTGTGTCACATTTCTTTTTTACGTTACGGAAAAAGCCTAACATGCAATAATCTGAGACGACGCTCAGACGAAACAGTATTTCTCCGCCATGTTGGAGTCAACAGAAATACAATATTACAACATAAATATTCCCTTACCTTTGATGATCTTTCATCAGAATGTAGTGCAAGGAGTCCTAGTTCAACAATAAATAGTTTTGTTTCATAATGTTCAATTCTAGTGTCCATGTAGCAGCATCTGCTACCACTTTCAGCTTAAATGTCCAAAAAATTACTTCTGGTCCAGGATAATTTTGCATCAAAACTTCCAAATTACATATTACAGGTCGACGAAACTGGTCAAACTAAGTGCAGAATCAATCTTCAGGATGTTGTGATCATACAGACCGAATAGCATTCCAACCGGGCCATCCTAGTTCATCTGAATGGCCACTAGATGGCCACAGCTGAATGGAACAGACAAAGCACTCCAACGCATACGCGCCTTCAAGCACATTAATCTTTTGCGACACTCTCGCACTTTCCTTCCCATTAGGTCAAAGTCACAGCAAATGCTCCATTACACTTTCTACTGAATGAGGACATCTAGTGGAAGACATAGGAAGTGTTTCCAGATCCATAACTTGTTGGGAAGGGAGGGGGCGATGACGTCAAAGTTGCCCCAACTTTCAGGATTTCAAAACTAGTTTGCAAGATGCCTGCCCTGTGAGTTCTGTGATACTCACAGACATAACGGTTTTAGAAACTTCAGAGTGTTTTCTGTCCAATATTAATTATAATATGCATATATTAGCAATTTAGGACAGATTTTGATGCAGTTCACTATGGGCACGCAATTCATCCAAAGGGGAAATACTGCCAACGTAAAAAATACAATTTCAAATTATGCTACATAAGACCGATTTGAGCCGGGTCGGTCACATATGGGAGAGTTGGTATGGACATAAATAGTAAATAGCCCTGGTATTGATAAGGAGTAAATAGCCCTGGTATTGATAAGGAGTAAATAGCCCTGGTATTGATACGGAGTAAATAGCCCTGGTATTGATAAAGAGTAAATAGCCCTGGTATTGATAAAGAGTAAATAGCCCTGGTATTGCTATGGGAGAACTGGACATAAGGAGTAAATAGCCCTGGTATTGATAAGGAGTAAGTAGCCCTGGTATTGGTAAGGAGTAAATAGCCCTGGTATTGATACATGGTAAATAGCCCTTGTATTGATAAATAGTAAATAGCCCTGGTTTTGATAAATAGTAAATAGCCCTGGTTTTGATAAATAGTAAATAGCCCAGGTATTGATAAGGAGTAAATAGCCCAGGTATTGGAGAACTGGACATAAGCAAATAATTTGATAGGTTTCTAAGCAGGAGCCCCATTGGAAGTAATTTGATAGGATTCTAAGTAGCACAGTATTGACTAGTAATTCATCTGATATGATTTACATTTCTAAGTGGTTCTGTATTGGATAAGTAAATACATGGCCACACTGATGAACTACTTCTGTGTTGAACAGGTGATCGTGTTGAAGAAGAGTGAGGCTGAGATCACCTGATCACCATAACAACCATCAGAATGGAACTCATGGAATTCTAATATAGAACTGTGAGTCACAATGCTGTATGTTGTTACATTGTAGCTCCACCTGCTGGAACAATAGTGGCATTTGATCTAATGTGATCTATTAACTGATACATGTATTATTCTGATTAGAATGTGTTTTAATATAATGTGTGTTGTATTATTCATTCAGCAGCTGTCCTTTAACATCAGTCATATACTGGTCATATACTGTGTAGCATTATGGTTGATACATTGTCAATGCCTTCACTTCTCATGTCTATACAGATCAACTGATAGGTGTTGTGGTTCAGGCATTATTGTCACAGGTTCAGTATAATGTTATACCGTTACATGTTACAGAGATAGAAAACATACAGGAGAGGAGAATTCAATTATTATAATTATTTACTTTATTTTCCCATTTTGTTCTCGATAGTAATTCATATTTGAGTTTATGTTAACAGAAAACTAAAGTAGGCCTTTTGTTTTATTGTGCTTGTTTTGTGCAAGACCATTATATTTCATTGAACAATCTAGGTAAGATTTTGCTTTTGTCTTTGTAGCATATAGAGTTAAATAAATTACTTTCCTCCCTCATGTAGCCTGTTTTTGAATTTGTTCTAAATGCTCCATTCCAGGTTCCCCCTACAGCCCCCAGGGCCTTGAGTATCTTCTAAATGCACCATTCCAGGTTCCCCCTACAGCCCCCAGGGCCTTGAGTATCTTCTAAATGCTCCATTCCAGGTTCCTCCTACAGCCCCCAGGGCCTTGAGTATCTTCTAAATGCTCCATTCCAGGTTCCCTCTACTAATTTTGTGTTGCTGCATGATACTGATCAAATGATTCAGGAATAATTCAATATCAGAGATATTATATATATATATATATCTATTATACTAAAGATCTTGAGTATATCTTTAATATCGGATAAGGCCAAACAGGCAGGATATAACCCCACCCACTTTGCCAAAGCACAGCCCTCACAACACTAGAGGGATATCTTCAACCACTAACTTACTATCCTGAGAAAAAGCCGAGTATAGCACGCAAAGATCTCCCCCACGGCACGAACCTGAGGGGTGGCGCCAACCCAGACACGAAGATCACGTCAGTGCATCAACCCACTCAAGTGACGCACCCCTCCTAGGGACGGCATTGAAGAGCACCATTAAGCCAGTGACTCAGCCCCGTAATAGGTTTAGAGGCAGAGAATCCCAGTGCAGAGAAGGGAACCTTTATATTTACACTGAGTTGCACTTCGATAGATAGGTCGAAGATTGAAGACTGGCTTGCCCAGCAGAGATCGCCCTGTCCTTTGAAGAATATTTCTGGTCGTTGTAGGGCAAATACTTTGTACCCTTTCGTTCTGAAGAGATTGTCTTTCCTCTCCTAGGCCACATATGTTTAAAGCTGCAGCTAATATCTAGACTTCTAGGATGTATCACTTCTTCTTATGTGAATAAGAGTTCAAAGTTCATACCATTTTGCCATAATCAACTAGCGCTGAATTCTGGCTGGTCTAGTAGAAATTCATCCTTCCAGCGTGGTGATCATCACCTCCACATTGAAATTATCCCTTTTAAACGTATGGACACCAGTCCTCACGTCGCCGGGAACTGAGGTTGACTTCCGTGAACAGGCTTTTGTACTGGGGGAAAGAAGAGCATGTTTCATAGTTCTCAACCAATGTCTATTCACTTGAGCGAGGCCACTGAGTGAGCAGAGTTTACTTATGAAAACAATTCCCTCATTTAGAAGCTAAAATTACATTTAATCATTTCACAAATAGTTTCATATTTAAATATTTAAATTGAACAACAATTCCATGTGAATCTGACATCAAATTCTTTTAGCACCGACGGAAACGTTCAACTGATTGGATTGCAGAAATATTGTACCTGTCCCCAACCTTTTGATGTTATCTTTTGGTGTTTCCATACTCTCTCTGTGTTAACAAAGGGCTTTCCATGAGTCCATTCTGTAGAGTGTAGAGAAAAGGGGGAAAGGTATTTATTGGGGGTCATAAACCTCAACGTCATGACAGACCCTTTGCCTTGATGACAGCTTTGCACATTCTTGGCATTCTTTCAACCAGCTTCATGAGGTAGTCACCTGAAATGCATTTAAATTAACAGGTGTGCCTTGTTAAAAGTTAATTTGTGGAATTTCTTTGCTTATTAATGCGTTTTAGCGAATCAGTTGAGTTGTGACAATGTAGGGGTGGAATATAGAATATAGCCCTATTTGGTAAAATACCAAGTCCATACTATCCTCTACGGTGTTGATGTCCCCCCAACGTGCAGTTGAGCTAATGTGCGCTAATATGATTATCATGAGGTAACAAGAACATTATCCAGGACAAAGACAACTGCACTGTCCAATTTACAGTAGCTATTGCAGTGAAAACATACCATGCTATTGAGAGTGTACCGTTATGTACTTGGAAATGTATATATTGAGTAATTAAGCACATTTGTGCAGACTTGAAACTAAATTTTTAACATAAATTCAACGGTTCATTTGATCTGTCTTAAACGTTGCACATACACTGCTGCCATCTAGTGGCCAAAACCTGAATTGTTTCTTTAGTCCTAAGTCATATAAGTCACATGTTTCTTTAGTCCTAAGTCAAAGATGATGAAACTAAAAACTAAAAAAACAGATCTAATGTGTTATTTTCACCGACATTAACTTCACATTTCCACAACCTTCAAAGGGTTTCCTTTCAAATGGTATCAATAATATGCATGTCCTTGCTTCAGGGCCTGAGATACAGGCAGTAAGATTTGGGTATGTCATTTTAGGAGAAATTGACAAAAAAGAGTCCAAGGCAGCTCAAATAAGCAAAGAGAAAGTAAGACATGAAGGTCCGTCAATCTGGACAATTTCAAGAAACTGGCTCTCATGAGGAGCTCTACAGCTGAAGAGGACACATTAATTAGAGTTAACTGCACCTCGGATTGCGGCCCAAATAAATGCTTCACAGAGTTCAAGTAACAGACACATCTGAACATCAACTGTGTGAATCAGGCCTCATGGTCTCATTGCTGCATTATAAAATGGCCACCCTGACATTTAAAATGTTTTTTTTTGCACTGCTGCAACTCACTGTATATTATCTATATATCATAGTCACTTTATCCCTACCTACAGTATAAATTACCTGGTCTAAACTGTACTACTGTTTATTATCTATATATCATAGTCATTTTATCCCTACCTCCAGTATAAATGACCTGGTCTAACCTGTACTACTTTTATTATCTATATCATAGCCACTTTACCCCTACCTACAGTATAAATGACCTGGTCTAAACTGTACTACTGTTTATTATCTATATATCAGTCACTTTACAGTATAAATTACCTGGTCTAACCTGTATTCCCACATATTGACTCGGTACCAGCACCCACTTATATAGCCTCCTTATTGTTATGTAATTTGTTTGTGTTACATTTTATTACATTTTTTACTTTAGTTTATTGAATTAATATTATCTTAACATTGTTGGTTAGGGGCTTGTAAGTAAGCATTTCACGGTGAAGGTCTACACCTGTTTTAATCGGCACATATGACCAATACAATGTTATTTGATAGCCTGGGGTCAGATTGTAGGTAGAGGAATCTGATCCTAGATCTGTGGTGAGGGACATTTACATTTACATTACATTTAAGTCATTTAGCAGACGCTCTTATCCAGAGCGACTTACAAATTGGTGAATTCACCTTCTGACATCAGTGGAACAGCCACTTTACAATAGTGCATCTAAATCATTTAAGGGGGGGGTGAGAAGGATTGCTTTATCCTATCCTAGGTATTCCTTGAAGAGGTGGGGTTTCAGGTGTCTCCGGAAGGTGGTGATTGACTCCGCTGTCCTGGCGTCGTGAGGGAGTTTGTTCCACCATTGGGGGGCCAGAGCAGCGAACAGTTTTGACTGGGCTGAGCGGGAACTGTACTTCCTCAGTGGTAGGGAGGCGAGCAGGCCAGAGGTGGATGAACGCAGTGCCCTTGTTTGGGTGTAGGGCCTGATCAGAGCCTGGAGGTACTGCGGTGCCGTTCCCCTCACAGCTCCGTAGGCAAGCACCATGGTCTTGTAGCGGATGCGAGCTTCAACTGGAAGCCAGTGGAGAGAGCGGAGGAGCGGGGTGACGTGAGAGAACTTGGGAAGGTTGAACACCAGACGGGCTGCGGCATTCTGGATGAGTTGTAGGGGTTTAATGGCACAGGCAGGGAGCCCAGCCAACAGCGAGTTGCAGTAATCCAGACGGGAGATGACAAGTGCCTGGATTAGGACCTGCGCCGCTTCCTGTGTGAGGCAGGGGCGTACTCTGCGGATGTTGTAGAGCATGAACCTACAGGAACGGGCCACCGCCTTGATGTTAGTTGAGAACGACAGGGACAACTTCTATTTAAATGATCATCCATGTCTGCAGCCAGGGAATGTAATAGATGTATCACAGTGTTCAGTATTACACCATTACAACACATGGAGCACTGCCATCTAGTGGACACATGTGGCACTGCCATCTAGTGGACAGATCAGGATACAACACATGGAGCACTGCCATCTAGTGGACAGATCAGGATACAACACATGGAGCACTGCCATCTAGTGGACAAATCAGGAAACCACACATGGAGCACTGCCATCTAGTGGACAGATCAGGATACAACACATGGAACACTGCCATCTAGTGGACAGATCAGGATACAACACATGGAACACTGCCATCTAGTGGACAGATCAGGATACAACACATGGAGCACTGCCATCTAGTGGACAGATCAGGATACAACACATGGAGCACTGCCATCTAGTGGACAGATCAGGATACAACACATGGAGCACTGCCATCTACTGGTTAAATCAGGATACAACACGTATAACCACGAGGTCCAGGAAGCTTTATTTGGTAAGTTGGCAACCATACACTGGTGTTGCTCAAGATAAAAACACACAATTACATTACAGAAATATCCAATTGGACATAAACAATTACAATATAAAACACATTGAAGCCTTCACATCATTCATCATAGACACAACACTACAACTTTCCTTCTGTTAGTAGTAATGAAGCCTTTACAACTGATACTGTCAGCTGGTTCCAGTCAGTGGTGTCTGTATGTTCTCATGATAAACTAACTCTTGTTGTTGATAGTTGCAGTCAGTGGTGTCTGTATGTTCTCATGATAAACTGACTAACTCTGTGGTTGATAGTTCCAGTCAGTGGTTTAGCTGTTGGAGGTCAAGACTGCAACGTCTAAGGAGAAGAATATGATAAACTGACTCTAACTCTGTTGTAGAAACTTCACACTTCTCTGTTGCTGATGTTGTTGATGGCGGTCAAGGCTGCAGTGTCTAAAGATAAGTCCGTTGGTGTGAAAAGGGAAGGACTGAGAGAGAAGATAAGAGAAAGGAGAAATAAAGAGATGGACCGACAGAGTTGTGGTTATTCACCGCTGCTGAAGAGAGCATATTTTTTCCATCCACCATGACGTTCTGATGAACAGGGTCACTAGGTAAAGAGAGAGGAGAGAGAGATGAGTGAGGGACAGCGCAGCTGATCCAGTCTACTGCAGTGAAGACCTCCAACACCATGACGTTCTGATGATCAGGGTCACTAGGTAAAGAGAGAGGAGAGAGAGAGATGAGTGAGGGACAGAGGAGCTGATCCAGTCTACTGCAGTGAAGTCCTCCAACACCATGACGTTCTGATGAACAGGGTCACTAGGTAAAGAGAGAGGAGAGAAAGATGAGTGAGGGACAGAGGAGCTGATCCAGTCTACTGCAGTGAATACCTCCAACACCACAGGAACAGTTATAGACCCCAACAGGTCTCAATGTTTAATGTGTAGTTAGATACATTTATAGACCCCAACAGGTCTCAGTGTTTAATGTGTAGTTAGATACATTTATACACCCCGACAGGTCTCAGTGTTTAATGTGTAGTTAGATACATTTATACTCCCCTAACAGGTCTCAGTGTTTAATGTGTAGTTATATACATTTATAGACCCCAACAGGTCTCAGTGTTTAATGTGTAGTTATATACATTTATAGACCCCAACAGGTCTCAGAGTTTAATGTGTAGTTAGATATATTTATACACACCAACATACAGTCCAATTATAATGACTGATTCAACCAGGTGTTTGACTGGTGTTTTAAGTGTTTAGAACTCTGAATGTACATCACACAGAATACGTTGGTTCCCATGGAGACTAAAATAGACCCTGTTGCTGCAGCAACACAGAGGAGGAGGGGGAGGGGGGGGGGCAGATGGACAGAACAGGAAGGTACATGTGCATCTTTTTGTGTTTGTGTGTGTTTTCGTGTCTCTGCATGTGTGTCTGTGTGTGTGGCTCAGTTTGTGGAGGAGGGGAGGAGGTGTGGAGGGGGGGTGATGTTGTTCACATAGAGACGTATCAGAGCAGAAGATCTATGGCTGATTGAGGTTGTAGCTGTATGTATATATTTGCGAAGGGCGTGTGGGTGATGTTGTTCACAAATAGCTCCAACCTGAAACAGCCACAGATCTCCTGCTCTGAACAGCCTCTATTTTTAATGCTGTCAGTTGTAAGGAAGTTTCAGTTGGTGACTTTGGGTCTTTTGAGTATCATGCTATACTGTTTAAATGTCAGCCACCAGACCAGAGCATCATGTTATACTGTTTTAATGTCAGCCACCAGAGCATCATGTTATACTGTTTAAATGTCAGCCACCAGACCAGAGCATCATGTTATACTGTTTAAATGTCAGCCACCAGAGCATCATGTTATACTGTTTAAATGTCAGCCACCAGACCAGAGCATCATGTTATACTGTTTAAATGTCAGACACCAGACCAGAGCATCATGTTATACTGTTTAAATGTCAGCCACCAGACCAGAGCATCATGTTATACTGTTTAAATGTCAGCCACCAGACCAGAGCATCATGTTATACTGTTTAAATGTCAGCCACCAGACCAGAGCATCATGTTATACTGTTTAAATGTCAGCCACCAAACCAGAGCATCATGTTATACTGTTTAAATGTCAGCCACCAGAGCATCATGTTATACTGTTTAAATGTCAGCCACCAGACAAGAGCATCATGTTATACTGTTTAAATGTCAGCCACCAGACCAGAGCATCATGCTATACTGTTTAAATGTCAGCCACAAGACCAGAGCATCATGCTATACTGTTTAAATGTCAGCCACCAGACCAGAGCATCATGTTAGACTGTTTAAATGTCAGCCACCAGAACCAGAGCATCATGTTATACTGTTTAAATGTCAGCCACCAGACCAGAGCATCATGTTATACTGTTTAAATGTCAGCCACCAGACCAGAGCATCATGTTATACTGTTTAAATGTCAGCCACCAGACCAGAGCATCATGTTATACTGTTTAAATGTCAGCCACCAGACCAGAGCATCATGCTATACTGTTTAAATGTCAGCCACCAGACCAGAGCATCATGTTATACTGTTTAAATGTCAGCCACCAGACCAGAGCATCATGTTACACTGTTTAAATGTCAGCCAACAGAACCGGAGCATCATGTTATACTGTTTAAATGTCAGCCACCAGACCAGAGCATCATGTTATACTGTTTAAATGTCAACCACCAGACCAGAGCATCATGTTATACTGTTTAAATGTCAGCCACCACAGCATCATGTTATACTGTTTAAATGTCAGCCACCAGACCAGAGCATCATGTTAGACTGTTTAAATGTCAGCCACCAGAACCGGAGCATCATGTTATACTGTTTAAATGTCAGCCACCAGACCAGAGCATCATGTTATGCTGTTTAAATGTCAGCCAACAGACCAGAGCATCATGTTATACTGTTTAAATGTCAGCCACCAGACCAGAGCATCATGTTATACCGTTTAAATGTCAGCCACCAGACCAGAGCATCATGTTATACTGTTTAAATGTCAGCCACCAAACCAAAGCATCATGTTATACTGTTTAAATGTCAGCCATCCAGACCAGAGCATCATGTTATACTGTTTAAATGTCAGCCACCAGACCAGAGCATCATGTTATACTGTTTAAATGTCAGCCACCAGACCAGAGCATCATGTTATACTGTTTAAATGTCAGCCACCAGACTAGAGCATCATGTTATACTGTTTAAATGTCAGCCACCAGACCAGAGCATCATCCTATACTGTTTAAATGTCAGCCACCAGACCAGAGCATCATGTTATACTATATAAATGTCAGCCACCAGACCAGAGCATCATGTTACACTGTTTAAATGTCAGCCAACAGAACCGGAGCATCATGTTATACTGTTTAAATGTCAGCCACCAGACCAGAGCATCATGTTATACTGTTTAAATGTCAACCACCAGACCAGAGCATCATGTTATACTGTTTAAATGTCAGCCACCACAGAGCATCATGTTATACTGTTTAAATGTCAGCCACCAGACCAGAGCATCATGTTAGACTGTTTAAATGTCAGCCACCAGAACCGGAGCATCATGTTATACTGTTTAAATGTCAGCCACCAGACCAGAGCATCATGTTATGCTGTTTAAATGTCAGCCAACAGACCAGAGCATCATGTTATACTGTTTAAATGTCAGCCACCAGACCAGAGCATCATGTTATACTGTTTAAATGTCAGCCACCAGACCAGAGCATCATGTTATACTGTTTAAATGTCAGCCACCAAACCAAAGCATCATGTTATACTGTTTAAATGTCAGCCACCAGACCAGAGCATCATGTTATACTGTTTAAATGTCAGCCATCAGAACATCATGTTATACTGTTTAAATGTCAGCCACCAGACCAGAGCATCATGTTATACTGTTTAAATGTCAGCATCACTGTTTAAATGTCCAGAGCATCATGTTATACTGTTTAAATGTCAGCCATCAGAACATCATGTTATACTGTTTAAATGTCAGCCACCAGACCAGAGCATCATGTTATACTGTTTAAATGTCAGCCACCAGAGCATCATGTTATACTGTTTAAATGTCAGCCACCAGACCAGAGCATCATGTTATACTGTTTAAATGTCAGCCACCAGACCAGAGCATCATGTTATACTGTTTAAATGTCAGCCACCATGTTATACTGTTTAAACAGAGCATCATGTTATACTGTTTAAATGTCAGCCACCAGAGCATCATGTTATACTGTTTAAATGTCAGCCACCAGACCAGAGCATCATGTTATACTGTTTAAATGTCAGCCACCAGACCAGAGCATCATGTTATACTGTTTAAATGTCAGCCACCAGACCAGAGCATCATGTTATACTGTTTAAATGTCAGCCACCCACCAGAGCATCATGTTATACTGTTTAAATGTCAGCCACCAGACCAGAGCATCATGTTATACTGTTTAAATGTCAGCCACCACAGAGCATCATGTTATACTGTTTAAATGTCAGCCACCAGACCAGAGCATCATGTTATACTGTTTAAATGTCAGCCACCAGACCAGAGCATCATGTTATACTGTTTAAATGTCAGCCACCAGACCAGAGCATCATGTTATACTGTTTAAATGTCAGCCACCAGACCAGAGCATCATGTTATACTGTTTAAATGTCAGCCACCAGACCAGAGCATCATGTTATACTGTTTAAATGTCAGCCACCAGACCAGAGCATCATGTTATACTGTTTAAATGTCAGCCACCAGACCAGAGCATCATGTTATACTGTTTAAATGTCAGCCACCAGACCAGAGCATCATGTTATACTGTTTAAATGTCAGCCACCAGAGCATCATGTTATACTGTTTAAATGTCAGCCACCAGACCAGAGCATCATGTTATACTGTTTAAATGTCAGCCACCAGACCAGAGCATCATGTTATACTGTTTAAATGTCAGCCACCACTGTTTAAATGTCTGTTTAAGCCACCAGACCAGAGCATCATGTTATACTGTTTAAATGTCAGCCACCACCAGAGCATCATGTTATACTGTTTAAATGTCAGCCACCAGACCAGAGCATCATGTTATACTGTTTAAATGTCAGCCACCAGACCAGAGCATCATGTTATACTGTTTAAATGTCAGCCACCAGACCAGAGCATCATGTTATACTGTTTAAATGTCAGCCACCAGACCAGAGCATCATGTTATACTGTTTAAATGTCAGCCAGCATCATGTTATACTGTTTAAATGTCAGCCACCAGACCAGAGCATCATGTTATACTGTTTAAATGTCAGCCACCAGACCAGAGCATCATGTTATACTGTTTAAATGTCAGCCACCAGACCAGAGCATCATGTTATACTGTTTAAATGTCAGCCACCAGACATCATGTTATAGTTTAAATGTCAGCCACCAGACCAGAGCATCATGTTATACTGTTTAAATGTCAGCCACCAGACCAGAGCATCATGTTATACTGTTTAAATGTCAGCCACCAGACCAGAGCATCATGTTATACTGTTTAAATGTCAGCCACCAGACCAGAGCATCATGTTATACTGTTTAAATGTCAGCCACCAGACCAGAGCATCATGTTATACTGTTTAAATGTCAGCCACCACCAGAGCATCATGTTATACTGTTTAAATGTCAGCCACCAGACCAGAGCATCATGTTATACTGTTTAAATGTCAGCCATCCAGACCAGAGCATCATGTTATACTGTTTAAATGTCAGCCACCAGACCAGAGCATCATGTTATACTGTTTAAATGTCAGCCACCAGACCAGAGCATCATGTTATACTGTTTAAATGTCAGCCACCAGACCAGAGCATCATGTTATACTGTTTAAATGTCAGCCATCAGAACATCATGTTATACTGTTTAAATGTCAGCCACCAGACCAGAGCATCATGTTATACTGTTTAAATGTCAGCCACCAGAGCATCATGTTATACTGTTTAAATGTCAGCCACCAGACCAGAGCATCATGTTATACTGTTTAAATGTCAGCCACCAGACAGAGCATCATGTTATACTGTTTAAATGTCAGCCACCACCAGAGCATCATGTTATACTGTTTAAATGTCAGCCACCAGACCAGAGCATCATGTTATACTGTTTAAATGTCAGCCACCAGACCAGAGCATCATGTTATACTGTTTAAATGTCAGCCACCACAGCATCATGTTATACTGTTTAAATGTCAGCCACCAGAGCATCATGTTATACTGTTTAAATGTCAGCCACCAGACCAGAGCATCATGTTATACTGTTTAAATGTCAGCCACCAGAGCATCATGTTATACTGTTTAAATGTCAGCCACCAGACCAGAGCATCATGTTATACTGTTTAAATGTCAGCCACCACAGCATCATGTTATACTGTTTAAATGTCAGCCACCAGAGCATCATGTTATACTGTTTAAATGTCAGCCACCAGACCAGAGCATCATGTTATACTGTTTAAATGTCAGCCACCAGACCAGAGCATCATGTTATACTGTTTAAATGTCAGCCACCAGACCAGAGCATCATGTTATACTGTTTAAATGTCAGCCACCAGACCAGAGCATCATGTTATACTGTTTAAATGTCAGCCACCAGACCAGAGCATCATGTTAGACTGTTTAAATGTCAGCCACCAGAACCGGAGCATCATGTTATACTGTTTAAATGTCAGCCACCAGACCAGAGCATCATGTTATACTGTTTAAATGTCAGCCACCAGACCAGAGCATCATGTTATACTGTTTAAATGTCAGCCACCAGAACCGGAGCATCATGTTATACTGTTTAAATGTCAGCCACCAAACCAGAGCATCATGTTATACTGTTTAAATGTCAGCCACCAGACCAGAGCATCATGTTATACTGTTTAAATGTCAGCCACCAGACCAGAGCATCATGTTATACTGTTTAAATGTCAGCCACCAGACCAGAGCATCATGTTATACTGTTTAAATGTCAGCCACCAGACCAGAGCATCATGTTATACTGTTTAAATGTCAGCCACCAGAGCATCATGTTATACTGTTTAAATGTCAGCCACCAGACCAGAGCATCATGTTATACTGTTTAAATGTCAGCCACCAGACCAGAACATCATGTTATACTGTTTAAATGTCAACCACCAGACCAGAGCATCATGTTATACTGTTTAAATGTCAGCCACCAGAGCATCATGTTATACTGTTTAAATGTCAGCCACCAGACCAGAGCATCATGTTATACTGTTTAAATGTCAGCCACCAGACCAGAGCATCATGTTATACTGTTTAAATGTCAGCCACCAGAGCATCATGTTATACTGTTTAAATGTCAGCCACCAGAGCATCATGTTATACTGTTTAAATGTCAGCCACCAGACCAGAGCATCATGTTATACTGTTTAAATGTCAGCCACCAGACCAGAACATCATGTTAGACTGTTTAAATGTCAGCCACCAGAACCGGAGCATCATGTTATACTGTTTAAATGTCAGCCACCAAACCAGAGCATCATGTTATACTGTTTAAATGTCAGCCACCAGACCAGAGCATCATGTTATACTGTTTAAATGTCAGCCACCAGACCAGAGCATCATGTTATACTGTTTAAATGTCAGCCACCAGACCAGAGCATCATGTTATACTGTTTAAATGTCAGCCACCAGACCAGAGCATCATGTTATACTGTTTAAATGTCAGCCACCAGAGCATCATGTTATACTGTTTAAATGTCAGCCACCAGACCAGAGCATCATGTTATACTGTTTAAATGTCAGCCACCAGACCAGAGCATCATGTTATACTGTTTAAAGGTTGTCCATAACCCTGTATAGCCCATTATCTTTACTGATTTCTCTGAACTATAGTCTATTTACCTTGAGAACTATGATTAAAATCATTGTTGTTGGGTGATTTTAATATTAATATTAATTAATATTAATATTCATGTTGACAAAGAGACTGACCATTGAATTTCTGAATCATTCTAGCTCTAGGGACAAACATATTACTGAGCCCACACATAACCACAGACATACTCTGGACCTGGTTATTAGCCAAGGGGCTTTCTACTGGGCCCACCCATCACCACAGCCATACTCTGGACCTGGTTATTTACCAAGGGGTTTTCTACTGGGCCCACCCATAACCACAGCCATAATCTGGACCTGGTTATTACCAAGGGGTTTTCTTTTGACATATCCTCTATTGTTGATGTTGCTACAGATTTAATTGAGTGTCTGAACAATATTCCACCACTTATTCTGCCATCTTCTTGTGGTGATTTAGTTGATAACCTTAATAGTAAATTCAATGAGAGAGCATCATATATAACAAGGCCTTTAGAAATGAGAGAGCATCATATATAGCAAGGCCTTTAGAAATGAGAGAGCATCATATACAACAAGGCCATTAGAAATGAGAGAGCATCATATATAACAAGGCCTTTAGAAATGAGAGAGCATCATATATAGCAAGGCCTTTAGAAATGAGAGAGCATCATATATAACAAGGCCATTAGAAATGAGAGAGCATCATATATAACAAGGCCATCATTAGAAATGAGAGAGCATCATATATAACAAGGCCATTAGAAATGAGAGAGCAGTAGGATTTGTTTTACTGTGGATATACAGTGCCTTGCGAAAGTATTCGGCCCCCTTGAACTTTGCAACCTTTTGCCACATTTCAGGCTTCAAACATAAAGATATAAAACTGTATTTTTTTGTGAAAAATCAACAACAAGTGGGACACAATCATGAAGTGGAACGACATTTATTGGATATTTCAAACTTTTTCAACAAATCAAAAAGTGAAAAATTGGGCATGCAAAATTATTCAGTCCCCTTAAGTTAATACTTTGTAGCGCCACCTTTTGCTGCGATTACAGCTGTAAGTCGCTTGGGGTATGTCTCTGTTGTTCTGGGATTGATTTGCACTTTTCACGCCAAAGTTCATTCATTTCAAGGAGACAGAATGTGTCTCCTTCATGAGCGGTATGACGGCTGTGTGGTCCCATGGTGTTTAAACTTGCGTATTTATATTTGTACAGATGAACGTGGTGCCTTCAGGCGTTTAGAAAATTACCCCCATGGATGAACCAGATTTGTGTAAGTATACAATTTTTTCTGAGGTTTTGTCTGATTTCTATTGAATTTCCCATGATGTCAAGCAAAGAGGCACTGATTCTGAAGGCAAGCCTTGAAATACATCCACAGGTACACCTCCAATTGACTCAATTGATGTCAATTAGCCATTCAGAAGCTTCTAAAGCCATGACATAATTTTCTGGAATTTTCCAAGCTGTTTAAAGGCACAGTTAACTTAGTTTATGTAAACTTCTGACCCACTGGAATTGTGATACAGTGAATTATAAGTGAAATAATCTGTCTGTAAACGATTATTGGAAAAATTACTTGTAGAAACAAAGTGGATGTTCTAACTGACTGCCAGAACTATAGTTTGTTAACAAGAAATCTGTTGAGCGGTGTATGTAAACTTCTGATTTCAACTGTACATAGTACCTCAACGAACCGGTGCACATTGACTCTGTACAGGCACACCCCTGTAAAACCCTGTATATAGCCTCCATATATACTCTGTACCGTAATACCCTGTATATAGCCTCCACATTGACTCTGTACCGTAATACCCTGTATATAGCCTCCACATTGACTCTGTACTGTAATACCCTGTATATAGCCTCCACATTGAGTCTGTACCGTAATACCCTGTATATAGCCTCCACATTGACTCTGTACCGTAATACCCTGTATATAGCCTCCACATTGACTCTGTACCATAATACCCTGTATATAGCCTCCACATTGACTCTGTACCGGTACCCCCTGTATATAGCCTCCATATATACTATGTACCGTAATACCCTGTATATAGCCTCCACATTGACTCTGTACCGTAATACCCTGTATATAGCCTCCACATTGACTCTGTACCGTAATACCCTGTATATAGCCTCCACATTGACTCTGTACCGTAATACCCTGTATATACATTTAACATTTACATTTAAGTCATTTAGCAGACGCTCTTATCCAGAGCGACTTACAAATTGGATAGCCTCCACATTGACTCTGTACCGGTACCCCCTGTATATAGCCTCCATAAATACTCTGTACCGTAATACCCTGTATATAGCCTCCACATTGACTCTGTACCGTAATACCCTGTATATAGCCTCCACATTGACTCTGTACCGTAATACCCTGTATATAGCCTCCACATTGACTCTGTACCGTAATACCCTGTATATAGCCTCCACATTGACTCTGTACCATAATACCCTGTATATAGCCTCCACATTGACTCTGTACAGGCCTGTAGATATTGTACCCCTGTACAGATAGTAATATTTTTTACTGCTGCTCTTTAATTACTTGTAATTACTTTTTCTTATTCTCTCCGTATTTTCTTGAAACTGCACCTTTGGATAGTAAGTAAGATGTAAGTGTGACGAATAAAATTGTATTTGACCTGATCTGATCTGGACCTACCTCAGTCTGTACATTAGGGTTAGTGATACAGTGATCTGGACCTACCTCAGTCTGTACATTAGGGTTAGTGATACAGTGATCTGGACCTACCTCAGTCTGTACATTAGGGTTAGTGACACAGTGATCTGGACCTACCTCAGTCTGTACATTAGGGTTAGTGATACAGTGATCTGGACCTACCTCAGTCTGTACATTAGGGTTAGTGATACAGTAATCTGGACCTACCTCAGTCTGTACATTAGGGTTAGTGATACAGTGATCTGGACCTACCTCAGTCTGTACATTAGGGTTAGTGATACAGTGATCTGGACCTACCTCAGTCTGTACATTAGGGTTAGTGATACAGTGATCTGGACCTACCTCAGTCTGTACATTAGGGTTAGTGATACAGTGATCTGGACCTACCTCAGTCTGTACATTAGGGTTAGTGATACAGTGATCTGGACCTACCTCAGTCTGTACATTAGGGTTAGTGATACAGTGATCTGGACCTACCTCAGTCTGTACATTAGGGTTAGTGATCTGGACCTACCTCAGTCTGTACATTAGGGTTAGTGATACAGTGATCTGGACCTACCTCAGTATGTACATTAGGGTTAGTGATACAGTGATCTGGACCTACCTCAGTCTGTACATTAGGGTTAGTGATACAGTGATCTGGACCTACCTCAGTCTGTACATTAGGGTTAGTGATACAGTGATCTGGACCTACCTCAGTCTGTACATTAGGGTTAGTGATACAGTGATCTGGATCTACCTCAGTCTGTACATTAGGGTTAGTGACACAGTGATCTGGACCTACCTCAGTCTGTACATTAGGGTTAGTGATACAGTGATCTGGACCTACCTCAGTCTGTACATTAGGGTTAGTGATACAGTGATCTGGACCTACCTCAGTCTGTACATTAGGGTTAGTGATACAGTGATCTGGACCTACCTCAGTCTGTACATTAGGGTTAGTGATACAGTGATCTGGACCTACCTCAGTCTGTACATTAGGGTTAGTGATACAGTGATCTGGACCTACCTCAGTCTGTACATTAGGGTTAGTGATACAGTGATCTGGACCTACCTCAGTCTGTACATTAGGGTTAGTGATACAGTGATCTGGACCTACCTCAGTCTGTACATTAGGGTTAGTGATACAGTGATCTGGACCTACCTCAGTCTGTACATTAGGGTTAGTGATACAGTGATCTGGACCTACCTCAGTCTGTACATTAGGGTTAGTGATACAGTGATCTGGACCTACCTCAGTCTGTACATTAGGGTTAGTGATACAGTGATCTGGACCTACCTCAGTCTGTACATTAGGGTTAGTGATACAGTGATCTGGACCTACCTCAGTCTGTCCATTAGGGTTAGTGATACAGTGATCTGGACCTACCTCAGCCTGTACATTAGGGTTAGTGATACAGTGATCTGGACCTACCTCAGTCTGTACATTAGGGTTAGTGATACAGTGATCTGGACCTACCTCAGTCTGTACATTAGGGTTAGTGATACAGTGATCTGGACCTACCTCAGTCTGTACATTAGGGTTAGTGATACTGTGATCTGGACCTACCTCAGTCTGTACATTAGGGTTAGTGATACAGTGATCTGGACCTACCTCAGTCTGTACATTAGGGTTAGTGATACAGTGATCTGGACCTACCTCAGTCTGTACATTAGGGTTAGTGATACAGTGATCTGGACCTACCTCAGTCTGTACATTAGGGTTAGTGACACAGTGATCTGGACCTACCTCAGTCTGTACATTAGGGTTAGTGAATATGTGATCCGGACCTACCTCAGTCTGTACATTACTTCCCTGGATCCAGATACAGCTCTACCTATAGGACACATAGGTTTAATTAGTTAAACTGGCAATATTTTATTTTTGTGGCGACCTGACAAAATGCACATAGAAATGTCTCTTATAGATCTGTAATTAAAAAGTTAAAGCAGGTCTTAGTAGCAGTGGATCTGGTCTATGTGATATACGTTCTCTTATGTTTTGTTGTTGCCTTTTCAGAAACAGCTGAAACAACAATATTTTTGGATCTAGAAAATATATTTCACAGTGGTTTTGATGGTACAATGATTCTCTACATTATGCACAGAAACTAAATGGGTCTTGCTGAGCCCTCTGGCACAAAATGGCTGCCGTGATCTCTTCTTTTCATCATCATCATTGAGCCTGACCTGTCTGTCTGTCTGTCTGTCTGTCTGTCTGTCTGTCTGTCTGTGTCTGTCTGACCTGTATCTCTGTCTGTCTTCACAGCTGAGTAGACGGGGTCTGGAACGACCTACTGACCTGTATCTCGGTCTGTCTTCACAGCTGAGTAGACAGGGTCTGGAACGACCTACTGACCTGTCTCTCTGTCTGTCTGTCTTCACTGCTGAGTAGACAGGGTCTGGAACAACCTACTGACCTGTCTGTCTGTCTGTCTGTCTGTCTGTCTGTCTTCACTGCTGAGTAGACAGGGTCTGGAACGACCTTCAGACCTGTCTGTCTGTCTGTCTGTCTGTCTTCACTGCCGAGTAGACAGGGTCTGGAACGACCTACTGACCTGTCTCTCTGTCTGTCTGTCTTCACTGCCGAGTAGACAGGGTCTGGAACGACCTACTGACCTGTCTCTCTGTCTGTCTGTCTGTCTGTCTTCACTGCCGAGTAGACAGGGTCTGGAAATACCTTCTGACCTGTCTCTCTGTCTGTCTGTCTTCACTGCTGAGTAGACAGGGTCTAGAAATACCTTCTGACCTGTCTGTCTGTCTGTCTGTCTGTCTGTCTGTCTGTCTGTCTGTCTGTCTGTCTGTCTGTCTGTCTGTCTGTCTGTCTTCACTGCTGAGTAGACAGGGTCTAGAAATACCTTCTGACCTGTCTGTCTGTCTGTCTGTCTGTCTGTCTGTCTGTCTGTCTGTCTGTCTGTCTGTCTGTCTGTCTGTCTGTCTGTCTGTCTGTCTGTCTGTCTGTCTGTCTGTCTGTCTGTCTGTCTGTCTGTCTGTCTGTCTGTCTGTCTGTCTGTCTTCACTGCTGAGTAGACAGGGTCTGGAACGACCTTCTGACCTGTATCTCTGTCTGTCTGTCTTCACTGCTGAGTAGACAGGGTCTGGAACGACCTACTGACCTGTATCTCTGTCTGTCTGTCTTCACTGCTGAGTAGACAGGGTCTAGAAATACCTTCTGACCTGTCTGTCTGTCTGTCTGTCTGTCTGTCTGTCTGTCTGTCTGTCTGTCTGTCTGTCTGTCTGTCTGTCTGTCTGTCTGTCTGTCTGTCTGTCTGTCTGTCTGTCTGTCTTCACTGCTGAGTAGACAGGGTCTAGAAATACCTTCTGACCTGTCTGTCTGTCTGTCTGTCTGTCTGTCTGTCTGTCTGTCTGTCTGTCTGTCTGTCTGTCTGTCTGTCTGTCTGTCTGTCTGTCTGTCTGTCTGTCTGTCTGTCTGTCTGTCTGTCTGTCTTCACTGCTGAGTAGACAGGGTCTGGAACGACCTTCTGACCTGTATCTCTGTCTGTCTGTCTTCACTGCTGAGTAGACAGGGTCTGGAACGACCTACTGACCTGTATCTCTGTCTGTCTGTCTTCACTGCTGAGTAGACAGGGTCTAGAACGACCTACTGACCTGTATCTCTGTCTGTCTGTCTTCACTGCTGAGTAGACAGGGTCTGGAACGACCTACTGACCTGTATCTCTGTCTGTCTGTCTTCACTGCTGAGTAGACAGGGTCTAGAACGACCTACTGACCTGTATCTCTGTCTGTCTGTCTGTCTGTCTTCACTGCTGAGTAGACAGGGTCTGGAACGACCTACTGACCTGTATCTCTGTCTCTGTCTGTCTGTCTTCACTGCTGAGTAGACGGGGTCTGGAACGACCTACTGACCTGTATCTCTGTCTGTCTGTCTGTATCTCTGTCTGTCTGTCTTCACTGCTGAGTAGACGGGGTCTGGAACGACCTACTGACCTGTATCTTTGTCTGTCTGTCTTCACTGCTGAGTAGACAGGGTCTGGAATGACCTTCTGACCTGTATCTTTGTCTGTCTGTCTTCACTGCTGAGTAGACAGGGTCTGGAATGACCTACTGACCTGTATCTTTGTCTGTCTGTCTTCACTGCTGAGTAGACAGGGTCTGGAATGACCTACTGACCTGTATCTTTGTCTGTCTGTCTTCACTGCTGAGTAGACGGGGTCTGGAACGACCTACTGACCTGTATCTCTGTCTGTCTGTCTTCACTGCTGAGTAGACAGGGTCTGGAACGACCTTCTGACCTGTATCTCTGTCTGTCTGTCTTCACTGCTGAGTAGACGAGGTCTGGAACGACCTACTGACCTGTATCTCTGTCTGTCTGTCTTCACTGCTGAGTAGACAGGGTCTGGAACGACCTACTGACCTGTATCTCTGTCTGTCTGTCTTCACTGCTGAGTAGGCAGGGTCTGGAACGACCTACTGACCTGTATCTCTGTCTGTCTGTCTTCACTGCTGAGTAGACAGGGTCTGGAACGACCTACTGACCTGTATCTCTGTCTGTCTTCACTGCTGAGTAGACGGGGTCTGGAACGACCTACTGACCTGTATCTCTGTCTGTCTGTCTTCACTGCCGAGTAGACAGGGTCTGGAACGACCTTCTGACCTGTATCTCTGTCTGTCTGTCTTCACTGCTGAGTAGACAGGGTCTGGAACGACCTACTGACCTGTATCTCTGTCTGTCTGTCTTCACTGCTGAGTAGACAGGGTCTGGAACAACGTTCTCTGAAAGAAACACATAAACAGGTCACAACTCGTGAGATACATACAACTATTGTTAAAAACACAGTAAATACATATGATTTACTCCAGAAAGATGAGGGGAGTGTTGATGGTCTCTCCCTTCTTCCTACCTCTCCTCCTGTTGTGTTGTCTCTTAACAGTGTGGTTGATGTCAGCATTGTTCACATCACCTGGACCAGATCCACCTGGAACTAAACACAGGAGAGAGAGAGGATATTAACACAGACTGGACCAGATCCACCTGGAACTAAACACAGGAGAGAGGGAGGATATTAATACAGACTGGACCAGATCCACCTGGAACTAAACACAGGAGAGAGAGAGGATATTAACACAGACTGGACCGGATCCACCTGGAACTAAACACAGGAGAGAGAGAGGATATTAACACAGACTGGACCAGGTCCACCTGGAACTAAACACAGGAGAGAGAGAGGATATTAACACAGACTGGACCAGATCCACCTGCAACTAAACACAGGAGAGAGAGAGGATATTAACACAGACTGGACCAGATCCACCTGCAACTAAACACAGGAGAGAGAGAGAGGATATTAACACAGACTGGACCAGCTGGAACTAAACACAGGAGAGAGAGAGAGGATATTAACCTGTTGAAACTCTAGGGGCGCAATTTCATTTTTGGATGAAAAACGTTCCCGTTTTAAACAAGATATTTTGTCACAAAAAGATGCTCGAATATGCATATAATTTATAGCTTTCGAAAGAAAACACTCTGACGTGTCCAGAACTGCAAAGATATTTTCTGTGCGTGCCCTAGAACGTGAGCTTCAGGCAAAACCAAGATGAGACGGCATCCAGGAAATGAGCAGGATTTTTGAGGCTCTGTTTTCCATTGTCTCCTTATATGGCTGTGAATGCGAGAGGAGTAAGTCTGCCCTTTCTGTCGTTTCCCCAAGGTGTCTGCAGCATTGTGACGTATTTGTAGGCATATCATTGGAAGATTGACCATAAGAGACCACATTTACCAGGTGTCCGCCCGGTGTCCTGCGCCGAAATTGGTGCGCAAAAGTCAGCTGCAAGTATTTTTCCACAGAATTCAGAGGAGAATGCAGGCTTCCACGAACGATATATCAATGAAGAGATATGTGAAAAAACACCTTGAGGAATGATTCCAAACAACGTTTGCCATGTTTCGGTCGATATTATGGAGTTAATTCGGAAAAAGTTTGACGTTGTAGGTGACTGAATTTTCGGTTCGTTTCGGTAGCCAAATGTGATGTACAAAACGGAACGATTTCTCCTACACACAGACGCTTTCAGGAAAAACTGCGCATTTGGTATGTAACTGAGAGTCTCCTCATTGAAAACATCCGAAGCTCTTCAAAGGTAAATGATTTTATTTATTTGGTTATCTGGTTTTTGTGAAAATGCTGCGTGCTAAATGCTACTCAAAATGCTAAGCTAGCTTAGCATACTCTTACACACATTAGTCAATTGCTATGGTTCAAAAGCATATTTTGAAAATCTGAGATGACAGTGTTGTTAAGAAAAGGCTAAGCTTGAGAGCAGGCGCATTATTTTCATTTTATTTGCGATTTTCAGAAATCGTTAACGTTGCGTTATGCTAATGAGCCTGAGGCTTTAGTCACGATCCCGGATGGGGAGTTTCAAGAGGTTTTAACACAGAGTGGACCAGATCCACCTGGAACTAAACACAAGAGAGAGAGAAAGGATATCAACACAGACTGGTCCAGATCCACCTGGAACTAAACACAGGTGAGAGAGAGAGGATATTAATACAGACTGGACCGGATCCACCTGGAACTAAACACAGGAGAGAGAGAGGATATTAACACAGACTGGACCAGATCCACCTGGAACT
Source organism: Oncorhynchus masou masou (assembly GCF_036934945.1). Lineage (NCBI taxonomy): Eukaryota > Metazoa > Chordata > Actinopteri > Salmoniformes > Salmonidae > Oncorhynchus > Oncorhynchus masou. The sequence continues at coordinate 3,077,086 of NC_088234.1, read as the reverse complement.
AAACACAGGAGAGAGAGAGGATATTAACACAGACTGGACCAGATCCACCTGGAACTAAACACAGGAGAGAGAGAGGATATTAACACAGACTGGACCAGATCCACCTGGAACTAAACACAGGAGAGAGAGAGGATATTAACACAGACTGGACCAGATCCACCTGGAACTAAACACAGGAGAGAGAGAGGATATTAACACAGACTGGAACAGATCCACCTGGAACTAAACACAGGAGAGAGAGAGATGATATTAACACAGACTGGACCAGATCCACCTGGAACTAAACACAGGAGAGAGAGAGGATATTAACACAGACTGGACCAGATCCACCTGGAACTAAACACAGGAGAGAGAGAGAGGATATTAACACAGACTGGACCGGATCAACCTGGAACTAAACACAGGAGAGAGAGAGAGGATATTAACACAGATTGGACCAGATCCACAATGGAACTAAACACAGGAGAGAGAGTGGATTTAACACAGACTGGACCAGCTGTATGAAGGAGTGTTATATAGTATTACAGTACCTGTGGTGTTATACAGTATTACAGTACCTGTGGTGTTATAGTGTTATACAGTATTACAGTACCTGTGGTGTTATAGTGTTATACAGTACTACAGTACCTGTGGTGTTATAGTGTTATACAGTACTACATTACCTGTGGTGTTATAGTGTTATACAGTATTACAGTACCTGTGGTGTTATAGTGTTATACAGTATTACAGTACCTGTGGTGTTAGTGTTATACAGTATTACACTACCTGTGGTGTTATAGTGTCATACAGTATTACAGTACCTGTGGTGTTAGTGTTATACAGTAGTACAGTACCTGTGGTGTTCTAGTGTCATACAGTATTACAGTACCTGTGGTGTTATAGTGGTATACAGTATTACAGTACCTGTGGTGTTAGTGTCATACAGTACTACAGTACCTGTGGTGGTAGTGTTATACAGTATTACAGTACCTGTGGTGTTATAGTGTTATACAGTATTACAGTACCTGTGGTGTTAGTGTTATACAGTATTACAGTACCTGTGGTGTTATAGTGTCATACAGTACTACAGTACCTGTGGTGTTGGAGGTCTTCACTGCAGAGTAGACTGGATCAGCTCCTGGAGACTTCTCTAGAGGAGACGAGACAACGGGTTGAAGACATAAAACATTGTACTGTGTGTGTGTGTGTGTGTGTGTGTGTACCTCTCCTTCTCCTGGGTTCTGGTTCCTGTATGATTCTAACGTCAGCATACGTAACATCTCTGGGTTCAGCTGCTCCATCTTTGTTCCTCTTGCAGAACAGGACCAGTAGAATGATCAGAGAGATGGAGAGAGCAGCCACCAACCCAGAGACAGAGAGAGGGAGGAGGAGAGAGGGGGGGAGGGAGGAGGGAGGGGAGGAGGATGGGGTAGAGTCCCCAGCTTGAAAAACACCAGAGGAAACAGTAAATAGTTATAATCAATCAGAATAATATAATCTTAAACATACAGTACCATTCAAAAGTTTGGACACACCTGTGTATGTATTGCGTCTAATGACCAAGCGAGATTACAAGAACACAAATGATTATGAATATAACGTCTCAAATTTAACAATGTAAAGAACAACCAAATAATCTGAATGTCAAGCTTTCTCATCTTCTCACCTGTCACAGTCATCCAGCTCTCTGGTGATTCTCCTTTCGAGCTGGAACACTTGTAGAGTCCTTCATCTGACTTGGATAATGCAGGGATGGTTATCTCTCCTGAAGACTCAGCCCTGATGAGGGATCCATCTTTGTAGAAAACAGCTGTGAGGTCAGAGGGAGTTACCTGATGTCTGCAGCGCAGAGTCACATAATCTCCCTCAGTCACAGGAAGGGCAGGGCTCTCCAGGATCACAGCACCAGCTGTATATAATATATAAACATCATATATAAACAGGTCTCTCCAGGATCACAGCTCCAACTGTATATAATATATAAACATCATATATAAACAGGGCTCTCCAGTATCACATCTCCAGCTGTATATAATATATAAACAGGTCTCTCCAGGATCACAGCTCCAGCTGTATATAATATATAAACATCATATATAAACAGGTCTCTCCAGGATCACAGCTCCAGCTGTATATAATATATAAACATCATATATAAACAGGGCTCTCCAGGATCACAGCACCAGCTGTATATAATATATAAACAGGGCTCTCCAGGATCACAGCTCCAGCTGTATATAATATATAAACATCATATATAAACATGGCTCTCCAGGATCACAGCTCCAGCTGTATATAATATATAAACATCATATATAAACAGGTCTCTCCAGGATCACAGCTCCAGCTGTATATAATATATAAACATCATATATAAACAGGTCTCTCCAGGATCACAGCTCCAGCTGTATATAATATATAAACATCATATATAAACAGGTCTCTCCAGGATCACAGCTCCAGCTGTATATAATATATAAACATCATATATAAACAGGGCTCTCCAGGATCACAGCCCCAGCTGTATATAATATATAAACAGGGCTCTCCAGGATCACAGCACCAGCTGTATATAATATATGAACATCATATATAAACAGGTATCTCCAGGATCACAGCTCCAGCTGTATATAATATATAAACATCATATATAAACAGGTATCTCCAGGATCACAGCTCCAGCTGTATATAATATATAAACATCATATATAAACAGGTCTCTCCAGGATCACAGCACCAGCTGTATATAATATATAAACATCATATATAAACAGGGCTCTCCAGGATCACAGCTCCAGCTGTATATAATATATAAACATCATATATAAACAGGGCTCTCCAGGATCACAGCTCCAGCTGTATATAATATATAAACATCATATATGTCAGGACCCGGTTTCGAACCTGGGTCTCCGGAGTGAGAAACAGTCACTTTACCAACTGAGCCACGAATAGACAGCAGAACCCAGAAGATGAGGCAGACACAGCAGTACTTAAGACGGTGTATTTAATAAAGAAAAAATCCTAAAATGCAAAAAATGGCAAATCCAAAAGGTGGTAGGAAAAACACAAAAAAGACCTCAAAAGAAACTCACCAAAAAATAAACAAAAAACAGAATACCACAAGAACTTCACCCGGAATCGACAAGAGTACACAGAACACTAGGGCAGGGTGCTAACATACAAACACAGAGCACAGAACTGAGGGAAACAAAGGGTTTAAATACAATCAGGGGAAACGAGACACAGGTGCAAATAATAATGGGGATCAAGGGAAAAACATAGGGACAAAAAGCACAATGGGGACATCTACTGACCAAAACCCGGAACAACCCTGGCCAAATCCTGACAATATATAAACAGGGCTCTCCAGGATCACAGCTCCAGCTGTATATAATATATAAACATCATATATAAACAGGGCTCTCCAGGATCACAGCTCCAGCTGTATATAATATATAAACATCATATATAAACAGGGCTCTCCAGGATCACAGCTCCAGCTGTATATAATATATAAACATCATATATAAACAGGGCTCTCCAGGATCACAGCTCCAGCTGTATATAATATATAAACATCATATATAAACACGTCTCTCCAGGATCACAGCTCCAGCTGTATATAATATATAAACATCATATATAAACAGGGCTCTCCAGGATCACAGCTCCAGCTGTATATAATACATAAACATCATATATAAACAGGGCTCTCCAGGATCACAGCTCCAGCTGTATATAATATATAAACATCATATATAAACAGGGCTCTCCAGGATCACAGCGCCAGCTGTATATAATATATAAACATCATATATAAACAGGGCTCTCCAGGATCACAGCTCCAGCTGTATATAATATATAAACATCATATATAAACAGGGCTCTCCAGGATCACAGCTCCAGCTGTATATAATATATAAACATCATATATAAACAGGGCTCTCCAGGATCACAGCTCCAGCTGTATATAATACATAAACATCATATATAAACAGGGCTCTCCAGGATCACAGCTCCAGCTGTATATAATATATAAACATCATATATAAACAGGGCTCTCCAGGATCACAGCGCCAGCTGTATATAATATATAAACATCATATATAAACAGGGCTCTCCAGGATCACAGCTCCAGCTGTATATAATATATAAACATCATATATAAACAGGGCTCTCCAGGATCACAGCTCCAGCTGTATATAATATGTAAACATCATATACAGTTGAAGTCGGAAGTTGTTGGATATTTTCCAGTCATGTGATGGTTCTCAGTAACCTATACTGTTCCCTTTGAAGTAGAAAGAATAATCAATAAAAGTTGAAATATTAGACATGTGTCAGCAGAATGAAGGCTGAACCAATGTGAGTGTACTGGATCAACATGGAATTGACCATTGGACATGTAAAAAACAGAGCGTAAGCAGAATCTGTGTAGATGAGGCAAGGTAAACCAACAAGACGTGACTGGTCTGGGCCATGTCTGATCTTGTGAAGGCTACTGGACACCCATATAAATTAAGCATACATTGATAATGTAGGTCTGAACTTGTAAAGACCTTTGGACAGGAACATTAGCTTATTATCCATGTCATGCCACCAACATAATCTATGCCCCAAAATCTGAGCCAATAAGAGAATGGAAACTATGTAACAAAGCAAATGGGGTGATGACATCATTAGATAAACATTTATAAAAGCCAAGCACTAAGAATGAGGAGGCAGTTCTTCCATGGAGGTGCTCGGCTTTGTTGCTCTCTGCAATACAAGTATAATTGAATTCACAAGCTCTGGTATCTGAGAAGTGTTTGAGTGAATATTTCTCCACAAGTCATTAAAACTCATTTTTCAACAACTCCACAAATGTCTTATTATTAACAAACTATAGTTTTGGCCAGTCAGGTAAGACATCTACTTTGTGCATGACACAAGTAATTTTTCCAAAAATTGTTTACAGACAGATTATTTCACTTATAATTCACTGTATCACAATTCCAATGGGTCAGAAGTTTACATACACTAGTTTGACTGTGCCTTTAAACAGCTAGGAAAATTCTAGAAAATGATGACATGGCTTTAGAAGCTTCTGATAGGCAAATTTACATAATTTGAGTCAATAGGAGGTGTACCTGTGGATGTATTTCAAAGCCAAACTTCAAACTCAGGGCCTCTTTGCTTGACATCTTGGGAAAATCAAAAGAAATCAGCCAAGACCTCAGAAAACTAGTTGTAGACTTCCGCAAGTCTCGTTTGTCCTTGGGAGTAATATCTAAATGCCTGAAGGTACCACGTTCATCTGTACAAAACAATAGTATGCAAGTTTAAACACCATGGGACCCATGGGACCACGCAGCCGTCATACCGCTCAGGAAGGAGACACGTTCTGTCTCCTAGTAATAAATGTACTTTGGTGCGAAAAGTGCAAATCAATCCCAGAACAACAGCAAAGGACCTTGTGAAGATGCTGGAGGAAACAGGTACAAAAGTATCTCTTTACCAGAGTAAAAATAGTCCTATATAGACATAACCTGAAAGTCCGCTCAGCAAGGAAGTAAGGAAGTAGAAGCTGCACAAAAACCGCCATAAAAAAAGCCAGACTACGGTTTGCAACTGCACATGGGGACAAAGATCAAACTTTTTGTCCTCTGGTCTGATGAAACAAAAATAGAACTGTTTGGCCATAATGACCGTCATTATGTCTGGAGGAAAAGGGTGAGGCTTGAACGCCGAAGAACGCCATCCCAACCATGAAGCACGGGGATGGCAGCATCATGTTGTGAGGGTGCTTTGCTGCAGGAGGGACTGGTGCACTTCACAAAATAGATGGCCTCATAAGGTAGGAAAATTATGTGGATATATTGAAGCAACATCTCAAGACATCAGTCAGGGAGTTAAAGCTTGGTCGCAAATGGGTCTTCAAAATGGACAATGACCCCAAGAAAACTTCCAAAGTTGTGGCAAAATGGCTTAACTTGTTATGGCTGCAATTCCACTAACGAGATAAGTGTCATCAACAACCGCTGAATAGCATAGCAAGAAATATTACTATAAATATTTATATTCATGAAATCACAAGTGCAATGTAGGAAAACACAGTTTAGCCTTTTGTTAATCCACCTGTCGTGTCAGATTTTGAAATTATGCTTTACTGCCAAAGCAAACCAAGCGTTTGTGTAAGTGTATCGATCGCACGACAAAACATTAAGTACACTTAGCATCAGGTAGCTTGGTCATGAAAATCAGAAAAGCAATCAAATGAATCATTTACCTTTGATGGTCTTCGGATGTTTTCACTCATGAGACTCCCAGTTACACAACAAATGTTCCTTTTGTTCCGTAAAGATTATTTTTATATAAAAAATACCTCTGTTTGTTTGGCGTGTTATGTTCAGAAATCCACAGGAAAGAGCAGTCACAACAACGCAGAAGAAAAATCCAAATAGTTTCCATAATGTCCACAGAACCATGTCAATTTTTTTTAATAATCAACCCTCAGGTTGTTTTTAAAATATATAATTGATAATATATATCAACCGCAAATGTCTTTCACAGTAGGAGATGGAAAAGCAATACCTATCCAAACTCTGTTGCGCGAGCAAAACTCATGTGACCACTTGACGCAATGATATCGTTCTGGCTCATTTTTCAAAATAAAAGCCTGAAACTATGTCTGAAGACAGTTGACACCTTGAGGAATCGATAGGAAAAGGAATCTGGTTCATATCCCTTTAAATCCAGCAAAGGGAGGCTATGGAACATGGAGTTTTCAAAATAGAAGCCACTTCCTGTTTTGATTTTCCTCAGGGTTTTGCCTGCAATATCAGTTCTGTTATACTCACAGACAATATTTTGACAGTTTTGGAAACTTTAGAGTGTTTTTTATCCAATACTACTAATAACATGCATATAATAATTATAATATTATTAAATAATTCATTCTCTCAACTATTATTATGACATTTCACATTCTTAGAATTAAGTGGTGATCCTAATTGACCTAAGACAGGGAATATTTACTAGGATTAAATGGCAGGAATTGTGAAAAATGAGTTTAAATGTATTTGGCTAAGGTGTATGTAAACTTCTGACTTCAACTGTATAAACCTAACATCAGCTATCTGAAACCAGATTAACAACTAAGCACTATAATGTTAGTAGATGGTGTATGTGGACATACCATGTACTGTGATGTTGACAGCATTGCTGTGTTCTCCAGACCCAGACTCACACCAGTACACTCCACTGGATGATGGTGTTAGTGACACGATGCATGAAGACCCTTGATGTTTTCCCCAGTCAGTACTACACTCTGAAAGGTTTCCTCTCTCTGCGTTCCTCATCATTCTCCATCCAGTCGAGTTCCCCTGAACCTCACAGCTCAGAGAGACAGACTCAAATTCAAAGAACTGAGATCTGTCAGGACTGACACTCAGAGAGGCTGGAGGAGAGAGAGAGGCTGGAGGAGAGAGAGAAGCTGGAGGAGAGAGGGAGAGAGAGAGAGAGTCAGGATTTGGCCAGGATTGTTCAGGTTTTGGTCACTCGATGCCCCCATTGTGCTTCTTTTTTTTGACCCTTTTGTTTTAACCTTGTTCTAGTTATCATTTGCACCTGTGCCTCATTTCCCTTGAATGTATTTAAACCCTCAGTTTACTAAGTGACTGTTTCTCACACGAGAGACAGAGACAGAGACAGAGACAGAGAGACACAGAGACACAGAGAGACAGAGAGACAGAGACACAGAGACACAGAGACACAGAGACACAGAGAGACAGAGAGACAGAGAGACAGAGAGACAGAGAGACAGAGAGACAGAGAGACAGAGAGACAGAGAGACAGAGAGACAGAGAGACAGAGATCTTTAGGTCTGGGAGCCCACATGGTATACCCAAACAGGCGTAACAATAAAAACAATATAGTACCCTTACCAGGACAACGAGAAACAAACAATAACACCTCTCACAAATACAGAAAAACAAGCCCGCACAAACAGAAGCGGGATGAACAAACTTAAATAACCCCACCCTAACAACCAAACAATGAACAGGTGAAACCAATTAGACAAAACCAAACGAACAAGGAAAAAAAGGATCGGTGGCAGCTAGTCGACCGGCGACGATGACCGCCGAGCGCCACCCGAACAAGAAGGGGAGCCACCTTCGGTAATATTCGTGTCACCACAACACAATAAATACTCATAAAAAACCATAGTTACACATTTAAAAACACAACTCCAACTCCTCCACAGTAACTAAACACAACAGCCTCTGAATACCCCACATACTCATAAACAGATCAATATTGTTGACAAGTTTATAATAGGCAAACTCAACCCTCAGTCTCGCTGCCAACATTCCCTCCAGCATTCCCACCACATCCCTGTCCCCGAATACTGTTCTTACAGGTCTTCCATATCGCTAATTTTGCTGCCCCAAACACAAAATTAAGCAACACAACTACACCCTTTTGACTAAACCTGTACTTTGGCTCAAATACATACAGTTGGGAAGAGCAAACCTCTCCCAATGCTGAGAACCAAGAAGTGATCAGGTCAATCATCCCGACCAACCTGGGACACAGTAAAAACAGATGTGCCAGAGTTTCAGACTCAGCACAGAATGGACACCCCTCCCCAACAGTAGGATCCAGGTGTACCAGATGCAGAATGGACAGCCTTCCCCTACTGTAGGATCCAGATGTACCAGATGCAGAATGGACAGCCTTCCCCTACTGTAGGATCCAGGTGTACCAGATGCAGGATGGACAGCCTTCCCCTACTGTAGGATCCAGGTGTACCAGATGCATATTAGTGGCTATGGCTCCATGTATTATCCTCCATTGTAGGTCAGCTCTTTTAAATAGGCGGTTGTATAATGATCACAAAAAGCCTTTTGGGGAGGCAGCTGGACCAAACACACCCGCCCACCTCTTCGATTTTACCCCTTCCAAGGAAGAAGCACGGGACACTTTTACACATTATGTACATGCCCTTCTTTCCCACCTCCTTGAACTCCCCCACCGCCTTGAACTCCCCCAGCTCCGGGGTATGGAAGGAGAGCAACATCCCCACGTCCTCCTCTAATGCCCTCATCGCAGCAACTAACAATCAGTGCAGGGAACACGTCATCCAGACCCTCCATCCACCTCTAATGCCCCCATCGCAGCACTAACGGTCAGTGCAGGGAACACATCATCCAGACCCTCCGTCCTCCTCTAATGCCCCCATCGCAGCACTAACAGTCAGTGCAGGGAACACGTCATCCAGACCCTCCATCCACCTCTAATGCCCCCATCGCAGCACTAACGGTCAGTGCAGGGAACACATCATCCAGACCCTCCATCCACCTCTAATGCCCCCATCGCAGCACTAACAGTCAGTGCAGGGAACACGTCATCCAGACCCTCCGTCCACCTCTAATGACCCCATCGCATCACTAACAATCAGTGCAGGGAACACATCATCCAGACCCTCCATCCACCTCTAATGCCCCCATCGCAGCACTAACATTCAGTGCAGGGAACACGTCATCCAGACCCTCCATCCACCTCTAATGCCCCCATCGCATCACTAACAATCAGTGCAGGGAACACGTCATCCAGACCCTCCGTCCTCCTCTAATGCCCCCATCGCAGCACTAACAGTCAGTGCAGGGAACACGTCATCCAGACCCCGCCGTCCTCCTCTAATGCCCAAGCTGCAGCACTAACAATCAGTGCAGGGAACACATCATCCAGACCCTCCGTTCATCAATCAGAATTGGAAGTATCAGTCACATACTGCCAATGAAGTACTGGCAAGGAGTCACAGACCTCAGCGACGACCTTCCTCATTTGTGGAGATGATCGGATCCCTGCTCTTTCTCCCAGCTCCTCCAACAATCTGCTCCTGCTCCGCATCAGATAACCCAGCTTGGTACACCCCACACCTAACAGGCATGAATGTAGGCTGGCTGAACCCATAGCATGGGACTGGATGACAGTGTTATGACAAAGAGACTCTTCAAAAGGCCACTTCCCTGGTGTCGTGCCGGCCTTACGGGATATGTCAAACTCTCCAAGCCTGCATAACAGACTCATAGAATGCAGTCAGGCTATACAAATCACCCCCCTCTTGCTTTAAGAGGAAAATGTGCTTGTCACTCCTCATCAATGTGTAGGCTCTATCCACCAAGCTAGAACCGTCACTGTACAACAGTCTCTCGGCTGCTTAGAGCTGGAAAGCCATGATCCTAGAAGAAATGTCCACCAGGCCCACCCCGTGCAGTGGCAGGTACAGGAACCAGCTTTAATACAATGTTGTCCAGACCAGAAGAAATTGACAACGGTCCGATTAAGCTCTTGTATCAGGGCCCCCAGTGGGTGTAAAATCAGGCTAGGTGATTGGCTACCAGCACCCTTTCCCTATCAGACAGCTGGGGTAGCACCCATTTCCACCTAGACAATCTGGCATACACCTTCTCCACCACACCCACCCAGTTATTTTTTGTAAGACATCAGAGCGAAGAGAAACACCCAAGTCTTCATCCCATCTCTGCCCCATTGAAGCCCCCCTGGTAACCATGGAGTGGACCCAGCCCACAGTGAATCACTATTTTCCAAATTAACTCTTTAAAGCATTTGAGGGAATCTTAACATCCTCACCCCTGTAATAAAAACGGTCATGTCATCTGCATATGCAGACATTGCTCTCGTGGGACCCTTCATTACACCTGGCACAGAGAAACCAGTAAGCCTCACTCTTAAAAAGCAAAGCATTGGTTCAATTGCCAGTCAATATAACTGTCCTGAAATTGGTCATCCCTGCCTGATGCCCCTTTGGACAGGGATGGGGCAGCTCAAACCACCCCCCACCTTCACCATACATGAGGCCCCAGCATACAGTAAACTCATCCAAGATAAAAAATAAATAAAAAATCCCCAAACCCTTTCATTGTTTTCTCCTGATCCAAAGTAAGGTTCACATCAGACAGTTTACAAATGTCTAAAAAGTCTCTTATTAGAAACCCGTAGCACTGGTCACCATAGCAACACCCACCCGTAGCACGTGCTCCAGCAGGTATATTTTACTGGTCACCCCCAAAGCCAATTCCTCCTTTGGCTGCCTTTCCTTCCAGTTCTCTTCTGCCAATGACTGGAATGAATTGCAGAAATCACTAAAGTCATATCTCCCTCACTAAGCATCAGCTTTCAGAGCAGCTTACAGATCATTGCACTTGTACATAGCCCATCTGAATATATCCCATTCAACTACCGCATCCCCATATTGTTATTTATTTATAAATATATATATATATATTTTTTTCTGCTCCTTTGCACCCCAGTATCTCTACTTGCACATTCATCTTCTACACATCTATCACTACAGTGTTTAATTGCTAAATTGTAATTATTTCGACACGACGACCTATTTATTGCCTTACCTCCCAAATCTTCATTTGCACACACACTGTATATGTCAGGATTTGGCCAGGGTTGTTCCGGGTTTTGGTCACTAGATGCCCCCATTGTGCTTTTTGACCTCATGTTTTTTCCCTTGTTCCCCATTATTATTTGCACCTGTGCCTCGTTTTTCCTGATTGTATTTAAACCCTTAGTTTCCCTCAGTTCTGTGCTCTGTGTTTGTATGTTAGCACCCAGCCCTAGTGTTCTGTGTATTCTTGTCGATTCCGGTGGATGCGCTTGTGGAATTCTGTTTTTGTTTTTGAGTATCTCTTGAGGCTTTTTTGTGCTATTCCTACCACCTTTTGGATTTGCCATTTTTTGTATTGAAGGACTTCTCCTTTTTACTTTATTAAATACACCGTCTTAAGTACTGCTGTGTCTGCCTCATCTTCTGGGTTCTGCTGAATATTCGTGGCTCAGTTGGTTAAGTGACTGTTTCTCACTCCGGAGACCCAGGTTCGTAACCGGGTCCTGACAGAAACACAGAGCCTAAAATGAACCCAGAGGCAGGCAGTTCCCAGGACCTTTTTGCCATGCTGTCCCACCACCAGGAGACTGTCCAACGCCACGAAGCTGCCCTGGTTCAGCAAGAGGCCTTAATGGCTAGACATTCTCATCTTCTGTCGGAGATGCTGACTTCCATTAAGCAAATATCTGATCGACTTACCCCGGCAACAGTTCCCGTCCCAGTACCTCAGATTCACGTACCCATGGCAGTTAACCCCCTGGCTGAACCTCATCTTCCACCTCCCCAACGGTTCTCAGGTGATCCAAGTGCTTGTAAAGGGTTTCTCACCCAATGTTCTCTCTCCTTTGAGCTACAACCCTCGTAGTTTCCCACCGACCGGTCTAAGATCGCTTATATCATCACCCTGCTGTCGGAAAAAGCCCTGGCCTGGGCTACTGCTGTGTGGGATGCCCATAGTTCCTGCTGTGCCAGCTACTCTGCCTTTGCTGAGGAATTCAAACGAGTGTTTCAAGGCCCAAGCAGTGGTTCTGACTCAGCCAAACAGCTCCTGACTCTCCACCAAGGTTGGCGCAGCGTGACGGACTATGCCATCCAGTTCCGCACGGTGGCAGCAGCAAGTGGCTGGAACAACGAGGCGCTCACGGTGTGCTTTCTGAAAGGCCTTTCCGACACTATCCAAGATGAACTGGCCACTCGGGAACCACCGGACAATCTCGAGTCCCTGATCAAGTTGGCCTCACGCATTGACCAGCGTCTGAGAGAGAGAACTCAACCGTAGACCTCTAGCCCCTATCAGTCCCAGCTCCGAGTCCCCACCTTTATCCTCGCTGGCTCCATCGGAACCCATGCAGATTGGACGCATCTCCCAGGCTGAGAGAGACCGCCGGATGAGGGAGCGACGCTGTCTATATTGCGGCAAACCGGGCCATTTCCGTTCCACGTGTCCCGTGCTCCAGGGAAACGCTCTGTCCCGTACAGACCGGGGGGAACTGTAACGGGAAACATAACCTCCTCCCATCCGTCCAACTCCCGTCTGCTCATTCCAGTCACCCTCTCCTGGGACAACCACAAGCTTCACCTTCAAGCCTTGGTAGACTCTGGAGCCGCAGGTAACTTCATGGATGGTGTCTGGGCGAAGGAGAATGGCGTTCCCTCTGAACCTCTAAGTGAACCATGAGGGTCACTACATTGGATGGAAGCCCTTTGGGATCTGGACTTGTCACTCATGTCACTACCTCCTTGCGACTTTCAGTTTCACAACACCAGGAATTGATGAACTTTCATTTGATCTCCTGTTCCGAGTTCCCTCTCGTCCTTGGATACCCCTGGGTTCACAGCCATAACCCTCACATCGACTGGTCTGTGGGCACTATCAAGCAGCGGGGTCCTACGTGCCAAGCTACTTGTATTTTCCAGAATTCCCGAGTTCTACTCCCGAGTCTTTAGAATCCATCGACCTGACCCGAGTTCCCGAGTGTTACCATGACCTCAAACTGGTGTTTAGCAAACAGAGGGCCACCATGCTACCACCCCATAGACCTTACGATTGCCCCATCGACCTGTTTCCGGGCACTTGCCCCCCAGGGGTCGGATCTTTTCCCTATCTCCACCCGAACGAGCTGCTATGGATACCTACATCAAGGACGCTCTGGAAGCAGGCCTCATGCGTCCATCCACCTCCCCGGCGGGAGCAGGGTTTTTCTTTGTGGCCAAGAAAGACGGTGGATTACGTCCTTGCATCGACTACCGGGGACTCAATGCCGTAACCGTTACCCGCTACCCCTTATGGCCACAGCCTTCGAGCTGCTCCAGGAAGCAGTTGTTTTCACTAAGCTTGACCTGCGGAACGCATACCATCTTGTGCGGATCAGACCTGGTGACGAGTGGAAGACCGCTTTCAACACGCCTACTGGTCACTATGAATACTTGGTGATGCCCTTCGGCCTGACCAACGCCCCAGCGGTGTTCCAAGCGCTCATAAACGATGTGCTTAGGGATATGCTTAACATATTTGTGTTCGTTTACTTGGATGACATCCTCATCTTTTCGAGCTCCCTTCAAGAACACACTAAGCATGTCAGACAAGTACTCAAACGCCTCCTGGACAGCCATCTGTACGTTAAGCCGGAAAAATGTGAATTCCATTCATCCCGAGTACAATTCCTGGGATTTGTAGTGGAACCCGGTCGAGTCCAAATGGACCCCAGGAAGTTAGGGGCGGTAGCGGATTGGCCCACCCCCAAATCCGTTAAGGAAGTTCAGCGTTTCCTGGGCTTCACAAACTTTTACCGCAAGTTCATCAAGAACTTCAGCTTGGTGGCAGCCCCTCTCTCAGCTTTAACCAAGGGTGGCAATGCAAGGTTTTTGTGGGGAAGAGAAGCTGAGACGGCCTTCCAAGGACTCAAGCAGCGCGTTCTCTCTGCTCCCATCCTGATACTACCGACTACGGATGAACCATTTGTGGTGGAGGTAGACGCATCAGAGGTTGGTGTTGGAGCTGTCCTGTCTCAGAGGGGTGAAGACAAGAAGCTTCATCCGTGCGCTTTCTTCTCACACCGGCTTACCCCGACTGAGAGGAACTACGATGTGGGGGATCGTGAACTCCTAGCGGTTAAGATGGCATTGAAGGAATGGAGACACTGGCTCGAGGGGGCTTCTCACCCGTTTCAAGTGCTTACGGACCACAAAAATCTGGAGTATATCCAGCAGGCGAAGCGGTTGAACTCTAGACAAGCTAGATGGTCTCTTTTCTTCAATCGATTCCAGTTTATCCTCACCTATCGGCCCGGGTCGAAGAATCTCAAACCGGATGCCCTGTCCCGAGTCTACGCTCCTGCCATTCGAGATGACACGGACATGCCTGTCCTTCCTGCTGCTAAGATTGTGGCTCCGATCTCGTGGCAAGTTGAGGATACCGTGAGACGTGCTCAAGCTAGCGAACCGAAAGGAGGTCCTGCCAATTGGTTGTTTGTCCCCAAGGCAGTGAGGACTCAGGTCCTTCTGTGGGGGCACTCCTCTCACCTCACCTGTCATCCGGGCGTAGGTCGCACCTTGGAGTTCATCCAGCGTAAGTTCTGGTGGCCTACCATAAGAGAAGACGTTGCCACTTTCGTCAATGCCTGTCCCGTGTGCTGCCAGGGCAAATCTTCTCACCTCCGCCCTCAAGGACTCCTTCACCCTTTACCTGTTCCCCACAGACCCTGGTCCCATATCTCATTGGACTTTATTACTGGACTTCCTCCATCCCATGGCAATACTACTATCCTAGTCATAATCGACAGGTTTTCAAAGGCAGCCAGGTTCGTCCCTCTGACTAAGTTACCTTCTGCCAAGGAAACGGCTGAGTTGGTAATTAATCATGTGTTCCGAGTCTTCGGCATTCCTCAAGATATGGTTTCTGACAGAGGTCCCCAGTTCGCCTCAAGGTTTTGGAAGGCCTTCTGCCAACTCATGGGGGCTTCTGCCAGTCTATCTTCAGGGTACCATCCGGAGTCCAACGGCCAAACAGAGAGGATGAATCAAGAGCTGGAAACCACCCTCCGATGTATGACTCGTGACAACCCGTCCACATGGTCATCCTTTATTGTTTGGGCCGAATACGCGCACAACACCTTGCGCTCCTCCTCCACTGGTATGTCCCCGCACGAGTGTCAGTTTGGCTATGCTCCTCCATTGTTCCCGGACCAGGAGGCAGAAGTCAGAGTGCCTTCAGCCTTGAAGTTCGTCAGACGCTGTCGGCTTATGTGGAGGAAGACCCGTCTTAATCTTATGCGTTCCTCACAGAGGTACCAACAACAAGCCAACAGACGTCGCCGTCCCGGGCCTACCCTGCGCCCCGGCCAGAGAGTCTGGCTCTCCACAAGAGACTTACCTCTACGGGTGGAGTCTCGCAAGCTGTCCCAAAAATACATCGGTCCCTTCAAGGTTGCCAGGAGAGTTAACCCAGTTTCTTATCGCCTACACTTACCCAGATCCCTTAAGATTAATCCCACATTTCACATTTCATTGTTAAAACCTGTTGTTTTTTCTCCCCTTGTCCCGGCAGACAGACCTCCCCCTCCGCCTCGTGTCATTGGAGGCCAGCCGGCTTATACCGTCCATCGGATACTGGATTCCCGCCGGGTGCAGCGGTCCTGGCAGTATCTGGTGGACTGGGAAGGCTACGGTCCCGAGGAGCGCTCCTGGGTTCCTGCCAAAGACATCCTGGACCCTGACCTCATTCGTCAGTTCAGGGCCCTCCACACTGAGAGAGCTGGTAGGAACGTCAGGAGCCGTTCCTAGGGGGGATTCTGTCAGGATTTGGCCAGGGTTGTTCCGGGTTTTGGTCACTAGATGCCCCCATTGTGCTTTTTGACCTTATGTTTTTTCCCTTGTTCCCCATTATTATTTGCACCTGTGCCTCGTTTTCCCCTGATTGTATTTAAACCCTTAGTTTCCCTCAGTTCTGTGCTCTGTGTTTGTATGTTAGCACCCAGCCCTAGTGTTCTGTGTATTCTTGTGGATGCGCTTGTGGAATTCTGTTTTTGTTTTTGAGTATCTCTTGAGGCTTTTTTGTGCTATTCCTACCACCTTTTGGATTTGCCATTTTTTGTATTGAAGGACTTCTCCTTTTTACTTTATTAAATACACCGTCTTAAGTACTGCTGTGTCTGCCTCATCTTCTGGGTTCTGCTGACTATTCGTGGCTCAGTTGGTTAAGTGACTGTTTCTCACTCCGGAGACCCAGGTTCGTAACCGGGTCCTGACAGTATATAGACTTTTCTATTGTGTTAATGACTGTGCGTTTGTTTATTCCATGTGTAACTCTGTGTTGTTTGTGTCGCACTGTTTTGCTTTATCTTGGCCAGGTCGCAGTTGTAAAATCGAACTTGATCTCAACCTGGTTAAATAAAGGTTAAATATTTAAGTTATCAACTATAGAACGGTCAGGTACACAGTAAGACTTGTCCTTGTAGATCAACAGACCCAGATATTCTTTCAACCAGTTTGAGAGACATATAATTTTATATTCTGCAAACAGCAATGCAATAGGTCGCCATTTTTTTAAGAGCCAAATCCTCCTTTTGTAGCAACAATGAAAGCAAAGCACCTGTCACGCCTTGACCTTAGTATTCTTTGTTTTCTTTATTATTTTGGTTAGGTCGGGGTGTGAAATGGGTGATGTATATGTTTTTGTACTGTCTAGGGGTTTTGTATGTTTATGGGGTTGGACACTATCTAGGTGTTTATGTATGTCTATGGTTGCCTAGATTGGTTCTCAATTAGAGGCAGCTGTTTATCGTTGTCTCTGATTGGGAACCATATTTAGGCAGCCATCTTCTTTGGGTATTTCATGGGTTATAGTCTGTGTTGTTGTCTGTGGCAGCACTATATTTAGCTTTACGTTCGGTTTGTTGTTTTTTTGTAGTTTGTTTATGTGTTTCTTCGTCGTCATTAAAGTAACATGTATTAATATCACAATGTCACAAATGTCGTAGTGAGGAGACCAAAGCGCAGCGTGATGTGAATACATATTTTTTTAATGAAAGACGAAAAAACACGAAGTACATAAAAAAAATAATAATAATAAGACGAACGTGACTGCTATCACAACTGAGTGCTAATATTCAACATCACATAGACAATAACCCACAAACCAGAATACAAAACAGGCTACCAAAATATGGTTCCCAATCAGAGACAACAACAAACACCTGCCACTGATTGAGAAGCATATCAGGCCAAAAGACATAGAAACAGACAAACTAGACATACAACATAGAATGTCCACTCAGATCACAACCTGATCAAACAAAACGTAGAAACAAACAACGCAAACCATGGTCAGAGTGTGACAGTAACCCCCCCTAAGGTAAGGACAGCCATGGTCAGAGTGTGACAGCTGCGCCTTGGTCTCCTCCTTTTAACGAAAGTGACAACACATTGACAGGATACAGGAAGAGAATCGTCATAAAAAGATTCACACAAAAAAATATCACAAAAACCTAAACCAGTCATCACACGTGCTCTCATAAACTTCATAAGGACAGCTTAATATCTGTATGGTTGTAGGTTGTTGTGGTATTTTATGTGTATCTGCTGTTGTTTCCGGGTGGGTGTGTGACATCTCTGTACCCCAGAAAAAATATATGTTAAGATGCATGCATTGACTGTATGGTTTGTTAGGATGGTTTTCTGCTTTGTCTTTGTAGGATCAACTCAGCCAGGCTCAGAATAACAGGGGGTGGTGCTGCTTTGTGTTTGTAGGACCAACCCTGCCAGGCTCAGAATAGCAGGGGGTGGTGCTGCTTTGTGTTTGTAGGACCAACCCTGCCAGGCTCAGAATAGCAGGGGGTGGTGCTGCTTTGTCTTTGTAGGACCAACCCTGCCAGGCTCAGAATAACAGGGGTGGTGCTGCTTGAACTCATTTATCTTTCTGTATTGGCTTCTTGTTCGTGTCATTGGCTTGGGGTTTTCTGTGACCCTGCAGTCTCTAGCTACTGAAACTCTGTTATGGTCGGATGTTTCATGAAGGGAATATTACTGTATTAATTTTACTGTTCTATTTTCACCAGTGGTATCATCAGTTATATTACTGTATTCATCAGTTATATTACTGTATTCATCAATTATATTACTGTATTCATCAGTAATATTACTGTATTCATCAGTTATATTACTGTATTCATCAGTTATATTACTGTATTCATCAATTATATTACTGTATTCATCAGTAATGTTACTGTATTCATCAGCTATATCACTGTATTCATCAGTTATATTACTGTATTAATCAGTTGCATTACTGTATTCATCACTAATGCTACACTATCACCCAGTGGAATCATCAGTTATATTACTGTATTCATCAATACTGTTCTATTTTCACCTAGTGGCATTGTCAGTTATATTACTGTATTCATCAATACTGTTCTATTTTCACCCAGTGGTATCATCAGTTATATTACTGTATTCATCAGTTATATTATTGTATTCATCAGTTATATTACTGTATTCATCAGTTATATTACTGTATTCATCACTACTGTTCTATTTTCACCCAGTGGCATCATCAGTTATATTACTGTATTCATCAGTTATATTACTGTATTCATCAGTTATATTATTGTATTCATCACTACTGCTATATTTTCACCCAGTGGTATCAGTTATATTACTGTATTCATCAGTTATATTACTGTATTAATCAGTTGCATTACTGTATTCATCACTAATGCTCCACTATCACCCAGTGGAATCATCAGTTATATTACTGTATTCATCAATACTGTTCTATTTTCACCTAGTGGCATTGTCAGTTATATTACCGTATTCATCAATACTGTTCTATTTTCACCCAGTGGTATCATCAGTTATATCACTGTATTCATCAGTTATATTATTGTATTCATCAGTTATATTACTGTATTCATCAGTTATATTGCTGTATTCATCACTACTGTTCTATTTTCACCCAGTGGCATCATCAGTTATATTACTGTATTCATCAGTTATATTACTGTATTCATCAATACTGTTCTATTTTCACCCAGTGGTATCATCAGTTATATTACTGTATTCATCAGTTATATTATTGTGTTCATCAGTTATATTACTGTATTCATCAGTTATATTATTGTATTCATCACTACTGCTCTATTTTCACCCAGTGGCATATCAGTTATATTACTGTATTCATCAGTTATATTACTGTATTCATCAGTTATATTATTGTATTCATCACTACTGCTATATTTTCACCCAGTGGTATCAGTTATATTACTGTATTCATCAGTTATATTACTGTATTCATCACTACTGTTCTATGTACACCCAGTGGTAGCATCAGTTATATTACTGTAATCATCAGTTATATTACTGTATTCATCAGTTATATTACTGTGTTCATCAGTTATATTACAATGAATAACATACATGGGTTATATTACCTGTATTCATCAGTTAGTTTGAGTACAGGGCTTTATACAATGAATAACATACATGGACAGACAGGGGGACCTGATCCCAGATCAGCACTCTGAGATACAGGGCCTATACAACGAAAAACATATATGGACAGACAGGGGGACCTGATCCCAGATCAGACTCTGAGATACAGGGCTTGTGCAATGAATAACATACATGGACAGACAGGGGGAACAGATCCCAGATCAGCACTCTGAGATGTTTGACACATACAGACTGTACTAACATGATCGAACACAATGGAATTAGAATTTACTATGAGAGGAGAACGATGGAGGAAAAATATGAGAAAAAAGAGAGAGAGAAAAGGAGAAGAGGAGAAGGAAGAGGAAGAGGAGAGGAGGAGGAGAAGAAGAGGAGGAGAGGAGGAGATGAGGAGAAGAGGAGGAAGAGGAGATGAAATGGAGAAGAGGAGAAGGAGAAGAGGAAGAGGGGATTATAGAACAGGTGATGAATATAGATAAATGTTACTATTATAGAACAGGTGACGAACATAGATAAATGTTACTATTATAGAACAGGTGATGAATATAGAGAAATGTTACTATTATAGAACAGGTGATGAATATAGAGAAATGTTACTATTATAGAACAGGTGATGAATATAGAGAAATGTTACTATTATAGAACAGGTGATGAATATAGAGAAATGTTACTCCATTATAGAACAGGTGATGAATATAGATAACCAGTGTACTCAACAGCACTGATTAACACACAGAGAGAACTATCACTATGGTACATGATGTAAAATCTGGGCTGTACCACAGATATTAATTTCCATAAACCATATTGATATCAAACCATATAGATATTAAACCATATTGATATTAAACTATATAGATATTAAACCATATAGATATTAAACTACATAGATATTAAACCATATAGATATTAAACTATATAGATATTAAACTATGTAGATATTCAACCATATTGATATTAAACTATATAGATAATAAACTATATAGATATTAAACCATACAGATATTAAACTATATAGATGTTGCGAGCAAGGAGGCCTACAAACCTGACTCAGTTACACCAGTTCTGTCAAAAGGAATGGGACAAAATTCCCCCAACTTATTGTGGGAAGCTATCGGAAGGCTATAGAAACGTTTGACCCAAGTTAAAAGTACTCTAAAAGCAGATTTGCATAAGAAGTTAAACAATTTAAAGGCTATGCTACCAAATACTAATTGAGTGCATGTAAACGTCTGACCCACTGGAAATATGATGAAAGAAATTAAAGCTGAAATAAATCATTCACTCTACTATTATTCCGAAATTTCACATTCTTATATTAAAGTGGGGATCCTAACTGACCTAAGACAGGACATTTTTACTACGATAAAATGACTGGAATAGTGAAAACTGAATTGAATTGTATTTGGCTAATGTGAATGTAAACTTCCGACTTCAACTGTATATTAAGCCGTACAGATATTAAACCATAAAGATATTAAACCATACAAATATTAAACTATACATACATTAAACCATACAAATATGAAACAATACATACATTAAAATATAGATAGTAAATTATACAGACATTAAACTATTTAGATATTAAACCATATAGATATTAAACTAGAAAGATATTATACTATATAGATAATAAACTAGAAAGATATTAAACTATATAGATATTAAATGAGATAGATATTTATTGAACTGTATAAATATTTTAAACATAGATATTGAACTATATAGATATTAAACCACATAGATATCAAACCATACAGATATTAAACTGTACAGATATTAAAGCATATAGATATTCAACTATATAGATATTAAACTGTACAGATAATAAACTATACAGATATTAAACCATATAGATAATATTAAACTATATAGATATTAAACTATATAGATATTAAACCATATAGATATTACACTATATAAATATTAAACCATATAGATATTACACTATATAGATATTAAATCATATTTATATTAAACCATACAGATATTAAACTATATAGATATTAAACCATATAGATATTAAACTATATAGATATTAAATCATATTTTTATTAAACTATATAGATATTAAACTATATTGATATTAAACCATATAGATATTAAACTATACAGATATTAAAAAATACAGATATTAAACTAGAAAGATATTATACTATATAGATAATACACTAGAAAGATATTAAACTATATAGATATTAAATAAAAGATATATTGAACTGTATAAATATTTTACTACATAGATATTGAACTATATAGATATTAAACCACATAGATATCAAACCATACAGATATTAAACTGTACAGATATTAAAGCATATAGATATTCAACTATATAGATATTAAACTGTACAGATATTAAACTATACAGATATTAAACCATATAGATATTAAAACATATAGATAATATTAAACTATATAGATATTAAACTATATAGATATTAAACCATATAGATATCAAACCATACAGATATTAAACCATATAGATATTAAACCATATAGATAATATTAAACTCTATAGATATTAAACTATATAGATATTAAACCATATAGATATCAAACCATACAGATATTAAACTGTACAGATATTAAAGCATATAGATATTCAACTATATAGATATTAAACTGTACAGATATTAAACTATACAGATATTCAACCATATATATATATTAAACCATATAGATATTAAACCATATAGATATTAAACCATATAGATATCAAACCATACAGATATTAAACTGTACAGATATTAAAGCATATAGATATTCAACTATATAGATATTAAACTGTACAGATATTAAACTATACAGATATTCAACCAGATATATATATTAAACCATATAGATATTAAACCATATAGATATTAAACCATATAGATATTATAGATATTAAACCATATAGATAATATTAAACTCACAGAGTAGAAGACAGGTACATTCCATCTCAACGTGTCGATCAGTAACTCTCTCTAAACTCTCGTGACTTGTAGCCTGTCAATCCCCCACCCCACCTCTCCACTACCCATCTATACTTCCTCTGTGCTGAGAAGGAGGTGTGAAAGATGTGTGTGACAGAAGGGGGCTAGAAAGAATATCATCACAGACACAGAGAAGTGAGACAGAGAGAGAAAGACAGGGAGGTTCAGAGAGAGATAGAGCGAGAGAGACAGAGAGAGAGAGAGACATGGATGTTCAGAGAGAGATAGAGCGAGACAGAGATAGAGCGAGACAGAGAGAGAGAGACAGAGAGAGAGATGGAGAGACAGAGGGCTCTGTAATATCGTTACAACAGACTTGTACATTTCCTCAGAAATCAATATACTGAGCAAATGTCAAATTGGCTATTTACCAAATTATCATACGACAGATCAAGTATTCACCCTGCACATGCTAATTGACAAGAAAACAAACCAAAATAAAAGGAAAAGTCTTCTCAACCTTTGTTAATTTAAAAAAAGCGTTTGACTCAATTTGGCATGAGAGCTACACAAATTGATGGAAAGTAGTGTTGGGGAAAATACATACAACATTATAAAATTAATGTACACAAACAACAGGTGTGCGGTTAAAATTGGCAGTAAACACAAACATTTATTTCCACAGGGTCGTGGGGTGAGACAGGGATGCAGCTTGAGCCCCACTCTCTTCAACATATACGTATATCAACGAATTGGCGAAGGCACAAGAACAGTCTGCAGCACCCGGCCTCACCTTACTAGGATCTGAAGTCAAATGTGTACTGTTTGCTGATGATCTGGTGCTTCTGCCACCAACCAAGGATTTTCTACAGCAGAACATAGATCTTCTGCAAAGATTCTGTCAGACCTGGGCCCTGAGAGTAAATCTTAGTAAGACAAAAAATATGGTGTTCCAAATGACAAATTCCATCTAGACACTGTTACGCTAGAGCACACAAAAAACTGTACATACCCTAAATGTCATGTCTTGTTATGTCTGTTCCTGTCCTTTCTCTTCATTCTCTCTCTCTGCTGGTCTTTTTAGGTTACCTTCTCTGTCTCTCATTCCTCAGCTGTTCTACATTTGCCCTAACTAGCTCATTCTCTCTTTCCCCACCTGTTCTCTCTTCCCCCTCTGATTAGGTCTCTATTTCTTTCTCTGTTCCTGCTACTTTCAGTGTCTGATTCTTGTTTGTGTTTTTTGATGCCAGAAGCAAGCTGTCGTCTCGTTTGCTTCAACCTTGTCCTGTCCTGTCGGTGTCTGCATGGCAGGTGCAACCTGCATTAGGTTCTTTTGTTCCATTAACTACGTTGGAAGAGGATTTATGCCATTCCTGTTTTTTATTAAAGAACTCTGTTTTCTGTTAAAACCGCGTTTGGGTCTTCACTCAAGTTCATAACACTAAAAGCCACAGGATCTGAGAGACAAGGCAAGAAGGGATGCCATCAAAAGGAACATAAAATTCAACATACCAATTAGGATCTGGCAAAACATATTTTAATCAGTTATAGAACGCATTGCCCTCTACGGTTTGGGGTCCGCTCACCCACCAAGAATTCATTAAATGGAACAAACAACAAATTGAGACTGTGCACAGAGAATTCTGCAAAAATATCCTCCGTGAACAACGCAAAGCACCAAATAATGCATGCAGAGCAGAATTAGGCCGAAACCCGCTAATGATCGAAATCCAAAAAAGAAGTTAAATTCTACAACCAAAAAAGGAAGCTATCCCCAAACCTTCCATAACAAAGTCATCACCTACAGAGAGACGAACCTGGAGAAAAGTCCTCTAAGCAAGCTGGTCCTGGGGCTCTGTTCACAAACACAAACAGACTCCACAGAGCCCCAGGACAGCAGCACAATTAGACCCAACCAAATCATGAGAAACAAAAAGATAATAACATGGCACTTTGGAAATAATTAACAAAAATAAGAGCAAACTGGAATGCTATTTGGCCCTAACAGAGAGAACACAGTGGCAGAACCTGACCACTGTAACTGACCCAAAATGAAGGAAAGCTTTGACTATGTACAGACTCAGTGAGCATAGCCTTGCTTTTGAGAAAGGCCGCCGTAGGCAAACCTGGCTCTCAAGAGAAGACAGGCTATGTGCACACTGCCCACAAAATGAGGTGGACACTGAGCTGCACTTCCGAACCTCCTGCCGCCTAGGATCAAATTATCCTGACATTAACCATTAGAGGGATGATAAAGAACTGACACTGTATCAGTGGTGAGGTCAACTACCTGTAGCTGGTGAGGAGAACCCTCCTGGTATTACAGCTACATCAAGGAGTAGTCTAATAATGTCAGGGGAGATATCAACACCCCCTGTGGTTTACTGTGGTATTACAGCTACAGAGGACAGGAACAGGTGAGTGTAGCAAAAACAATGTATTGGTGCCTCTCTGGTTCTCCGTGGTATTACATATATATTTGATAATATATCCGTCGAGGCAATTGGTTTCTCTTAAGAAGCGATTGGAAAAATGGCTACCTCAGTATTTTACGCAAGATTTTCTGCGGGAGACACCATGTGACCACTTGCTATATATGGTCCCTTACGGCTATTCTTCAATGGAAATGCGTAAAAAGACGTCACAATGCTGTAGACACCTTGGGGAATACGTGGAAAACGTAAGCTCATTCGTAGCTCATTCACAGCCATATAAGTAATCATTGGCATGAGGCGGTTTCAAAAAATGCATCACTTCCTGGTTGGATTTTTATCTGGGTTTCGCCTGTAACATCAGTTCTGTGGCACACGCAGACAATATCTTTGCAGTTTTGGAAACGTCAGAGTGTTTTCTATCCAAGCTGTCAATTAAATGCATAGTCGAACATCTTTTTGTGACAAAATGTCTTGTTTAAAACGGGAACGTTTTTTATCCAAAAATGTTAATAGCGCCCCCTAATGCATAACTGGTAAGTGAGCAGGCCTTTCTAATCGACCAGGGTATCCTCGAAGGATATTGATCTCATCTGTCACGTTCTGACCTTAGTTCTTTTTGTTATGTCTTTGTTTTAGTATGGTCAGGGCGTGAGTTGGGTGGGTTGTCTATGTTCGTTTTTCTCTGTTGTGTTTTGAGTTTGGCCTATTATGGTTCTCAATCAGAGGCAGGTGTCTTTAGTTGTCTCTGATTGAGAATCATACTTAGGTAGCCTTTTTCCACCTGTGTTTTGTGGGTGTTTATTTTCTGTTCTGTGTTTGTA
This sequence comes from Oncorhynchus masou masou, assembly GCF_036934945.1. Taxonomy (NCBI): domain Eukaryota; kingdom Metazoa; phylum Chordata; class Actinopteri; order Salmoniformes; family Salmonidae; genus Oncorhynchus; species Oncorhynchus masou. The sequence goes on along the minus strand of NC_088234.1, from coordinate 3,051,069 downwards.
TTTCAACGTTCAGGACTGTTTTCATTTCGTTCTCGTGTTTTGTTGTTTTTGTTCATTAAAAGAGAAAATGAATTCTTACAACGCTGCACCTTGGTCCTCCTCTCTCTCCCAATGATGAGTGTTATATCATCAGTCAGTAGATGATGCCTGGTTATTTTGATTTTTTCCTCACCAACTTAACCTCTCTAGGCAACCCGACGCGCTTGCTTCCCACCTTGCCAACAATAAATGCAAATGCGCTACACCAAATGCTAATAGCACTCGTTAAAACTCAAACGTTCATTAAAATTCACATACAGGGTACTCAATTCAAGCTACACTCGTTGTGAATCTAGCCAACGAGTCAGATTTGTAAAATGCTTTTCGGCGAAAGCATGAGTAGCTATTATCTGATAGCAGGCAACACGCCGAAATACCAGAAGGGGACATAAACAAAGGAATTAGCGTAGTCGGCGCTACACAAAACGCAGAAATAAAATATAAAACATTCATTACCTTTGACGAGATTCTTTGTTGGCACTCCTATATGCACCATAAACATCACTATTGGGTCTTTTTTTTCGATTAAATCGGTCCATATATACCCTAAATATTGATCTATGAAAAGTGTGATCCAGGAAAAAACAGCGTTTTAAAACGCAACGTAATTTTTTTTTATTAAAAAAGTCAACGATAAACTTTCACAGAACACTTTGAAATACTTTTGTAATCCAACTTTAGGTATTAGTAAACGTTAATAATCTATCAAATTGATCACGGGGCGATGTGTATTCAATAGCTCCACGTCTTGAACGCATGGTCGAAAATTTCTCCTCAAAAACATCCTGTCGGAGACCGGAAGGAATGGGCTCTCTCTTACTCGTTTGACCAAGAAACAAAGCCCAGGCAATTGACAAGACTGGCGACATCGTGTGGAAGCTGTAGGACTTGCAATCTCAGCCCTATGTAATTTGCTTTCCCATAAACAATACATGCAAGTGGCGCATTGATACTTTTTCCAGTTTTCAGTGATCAGTTTTTCTTGCGCTTTTCGATGAAACACAGGCTCTGTTATAGTCACAGCCGTGATTTAACCAGTTTTAGAAACGTCAGAGTGTTTTCTATGCACACATACTAATCATATGCATATACTATATTCCTGGCATGAGTAGCAGGACGCTGAAATGTTGCGCGATTTTTAACAGAATGTTCGAAAAAGTAGGGGGTAGGCTTAACAGGTTTTTAAATAAGCATGTCCCATTCAAGAAATGTATAACCAGGAACAGATATAGCCCTTGGTTCTCTCCATTCCTGACTGCCCTTAACCAGCACAAAAACATCCTATGGCTTTCTGCATTAGCATCGAACAGCCCCCGTGATATGCAACTTTTCAGGGAAGCTAGAAACCAATATACACAGGCAGTTAGAAAAGCCAAGGCTAGCTCTTTCAAGCAGAAATTTGCTTCCTGCAACACAAACTCAAAAAAGTTCTGGGACACTGTAAATTCCATGGAGAATAAGAACACCTCCTCCCAGCTGCCCACTGCACTGACGATAGTAAACACTGTCACCACTGATAAATCCACTATAATTGAGAATTTCTCTACGGCTGGCCAAGCTTTCCACCTGCCTACCCCTATCCCGGTCAACAGCACTACACCCCCCACAGCAACTCGCCCATGCCTTCCACATTTCTCCTTCTCCCAAATCCAGTCAGCTGATGTTCTGAAAGAGCTGCAAAATCTGGACCCCTTCAAATCAGCCAGGCTAGACAATCTGGACCCTTTTTTTCTAAAATGATCTGCCGGAATTGTTGCAACCATTATTACTAGCTCAACCTCTCTTTTGTGTTGTCTGAGATTCCCAAAGATTGGAAAGCAGCTGCGGTCACCCCCTCTTCAAAGGGGTGGTCACTCTTGACCCAAACTGCTACAGACCTATATCTATCCTACCCTGCCTTTCTAAGGTCTTCGAAAGCCAAGTCAACAAAAAGATAACAGAACATTTCGAATCCCACCATACCTTCTCCGCTATGCAATCTGGTTTCAGAGCTGGTCATGGGGGAACCTAAGCCACGCTCAAGGTCCTAAACGATATCTTAACGTTTAAAAATACCTAAAGTTGTATTACAAAATTAGTATTACAAAAGTAGTTTGAAATATTTTGGCAAAGTTTATAGGTAACTTTTTATTTGTATTTTTTTATAGGCAACTTTTGAACTTTTTTTTGTTTTGCAGTGACGTTGCATTTTTGGAAGCTGTTTTTTTCTGGATAAAACAAATAAATGTACATTTGGATATATATGGACGGAATTAATCGAACAAAAAAGAAGAAAAAAATATCACCATCGATAAGAAACAATACTGTGCAGCCGTATTCATTGACCTGGCCAAGGCTTTCGACTCTGTCAATCACCATATCCTCATCGGCAGACTCGACAGCCTTGGTTTCTCAAATGATTGCCTCGCCTGGTTCACCAACTACTTCTCTGATAGGGTTCAGTGTGTCAAATCGGAGGGTCTGTTGTCCGGACCTCTGGCAGTCTCTATGTGGGTGCCACAGGGTTCAATTCTTGGACCAACTCTCTTCTCTGTATACATCAATGAGGTCGCTCTTGCTGCTGGTGAGTCTCTGATCCACCTCTACACAGACGACACCATTCTGTATACTTCTGGCCCTTCTTTGGACACTCTCTTAAAACTTGTTGAGGATAGGGGGCAGTATTTTCACTTTGGATGAATTGCGTGCCCATAGTGAACTGCTCTGTCCTAGATTGCCAATATATGCATATTATTATTACTATTGGATAGAAACCACTCTGAAGTTTCTAAAACTGTTTGAATTATGTCTGTGAGTATAACAGAACTAATAGGGCAGGCAATCTTCCAAACAGGAAGTGAAATTCTGAATGCGGGTCTAATTTTAAGTCATCGCCTCTTCACTTCCAAATAAGATATGGATCTGTTCGCACTTGATACGCCTTCCACTAGATGTCCTCATTCAGTAGAAAGTGGAATGGAGCTTTTGGTGTGAACTTTGACCGAATGGGAGGGCAAACAGTCACTGTCCAGACAGAATGCATTTTCCCCGTTGCGCATTTGTCTGTTCCATTTGGCTGCAAATGAAAACGTATGCTCCGGTTGGAACGTTATTGTATATATATGAAAATAACATCCTGAAGATTGATTCTCTACTTAGTTTGACCAGTTTATTCGAACTGGAATATATATTTTTGAAGTTTTCGTGCGAGTTCTCCTGGACCAGCGTCAGCTTTTGGGCATGGAGCTGAAAGTGCTATCAAATGCAGCTAATTGGACACTGGTAATGGACATTATGGAACAAAACAACGATTTATTGTGGAACCAGGACTCCTTGCACTGCATTCTGATGAAAGATCATCAAAGGTATGGGAATATTTATGATGTAATTTCGTATTTCTGTTGACTCCAACATGGCGGAGAAATATATTTACGTCTGAGCGCTGTCTCAGATTATTGCATGATAGGCTTTTTTCGTAACGTTTAAAAAAAATCTGACACAGCAGTTGGATTAAGAACCAGTGTACCTTTAATTATGTGTAGAACATGTATCTTTAGTCAAAGTTTATGATGAGTATTTCTGTTATCTGACGAAGCTTTCTATAATTCATCCGGATATTTTGGAGGCATTTCTGAACATGGCGTCAATGTAAACCGAGATTTGTGGATATAAATATAAATGTATTGTGTAACATGTCATCTGATGAAGATTATCAAAAGGTTAGTGTTTCATTTTATCTCTAATTCTGCTTTTGTGACTCTATCTTTGGCTGGGAAAAATGGCTGTGTTTTTTTTTTTGATTTGGTGGTGGTCTAACATAAATATATGTTGTGTTTTCGCTGTAAAACATTATAAAAATCGGACATGGTGGGTAGATTAACAAGATGTTTATCTTTCATTTGCTTTATTGGACTTGTTAATGTGTGAAAGTTAAATATTTCGAAAGGATATTTTTGAATTCACCACGCCACCATTTCAGCTAAATGGAGGGGAAGTTCCCCTAGGGGAACGCCATGCCATAACAGGTTTTAACAATCCTCCAGGCGAGCTTCAATGCCATACAACTCTCCTTCCATGGCCTCCAATTGCTCTTAAATACAAGTAAAACTAAATGCATGCTCTTCATCTGATTGCTGACTGCACCTGCCCGCCTGTCCAACATCACTACTCTGGATGGCTCTGACTTATATGTGGACAACTACAAATACCTAGGTGTCTGGTTAGATTGTAAACTCTCCTTCCAGACTCACATCAAACATCTCCAATCCAAAGTTAAATCTATAATTAGCTTCCTATTTCGCAACAAAGCATCCTTCACTCATGCTGCCAAACATACATTGTAAAACTGATCATCCTACCGATCCTCAACTTCGGCGATGTAATTTACAAAATAGCCTCCAATACCCTACTCAATAAATTGGATGCAATCTATCACAGTGCATTCCGTTTTGTCACCAAACCCCATATACTACCCACCACTGCGACCTGTACGCTCTCGTTGGCTGGCCCTCGCTTCATACTCATCACCAAACCCACTGGCTCCAGGTCATCTAAAAAACCCTGCTAGGTATAGTCCCCCCTTTTCTCAGCTCGCTGAGCAGGACCCACCTGTAGCACGCGCTCCAGCAGGTATATCTCCTGAGTCCTGTGTGGAGTCCAGCAGGTAGTGGCCCCAACCGACTTGTAAGTCGCTTTGGACAAAAGCGTCTGCTAAATGGGATATATCTCTCTGGTCACCCCAAAACCAATTCTTCCTTTGGCCACCTCTCCTTCCAGTTCTCTGCTGCCAATGACTGGAACGAACTACAAAAATCTTTGAAACTGGAAACACTTATCTCCCTCACTAGCTTTAAGCACCAGCTGTCAAAGCAGCTCACAGATTACTGCACCTGTACATAGCCCATCTATAATTTAACCCAAAAAACTACTTCTTTCCCTACTGTATTTATTTATTTTGCTCCTTTGCACCCCATTATTTCTACTTTGCACATTCTTCCACTGCAAGTCAACCATTCCAGTGTTTTACTTGCTATATTGTATTTACTTTGCCACCATGGCCTTTTTTTGTCTTTACCTTATCTCACCTCATTTGTATATAGACTATTTTTCTACTGTATTATTGACTGTGTGTTTGTTTTACTCCATGTGTAACTCTGTGTCATTGTGTGTGTCGAACTGCTTTGCTTTATCTTGGCCAGGTCGGAATTGTAAATGAGAACTTGTTCTCAACTTGCCTACCTGGTTAAATAAAGGTTAAATAAATAAAAATTCATTTTAAAAATGTAAATCGGACAGATTAACAAGAATTTAAGATTTATAACATACTTGTATGTTCATAAATGTTTAATATTTTGATTATTTGTGCGCCGTCCAATTTCACAGGATGTTGTCGACATAAAGTAATGATGGACTGTCGTTTCTCTTTGCTTATTTCAGCTATTCTTACCATAATATGGACATGGTCTTTAAACAAATAGGGTTATCTTCTGTACACCATCCCTACCTTGTCAGAACACAAATGATTGGCTCAAACGGAAGGAAATTCCACAAATTAACGTTTAACAAGCCACACCTGTTAATTTAAATGAATTCCAGGTGACTACCTCATGAAGCTGGTTGAGAGAATGCCAAGTGTGTGCAAGGCTGTCATCAAGGGGCGTCAGGGTAGCCTAGTGGTTAGAGTGTTGGACTAGTAACCAAAAGGTTGCAAGTTCAAATCCCCGAGCTGACAAGGTACAAATCTGTCATTCTGCCCCTGAACAGGCAGTTAACCCACTGTTCCTCAGCTGTCATTGAAAATAAGAATTTGTTCTTAACTGACTTGCCTGGTTATTAAATAAAGATAAAATAAAAAGGCAAAGGGTGGCTACTTTGAAGAATCTAAAATAGAAAAACATTAACACTTTTTATCATAATACAATAGGCCAGGGTAACAGGACACAGGTCAGGCAGGATGTCACAATACAATAGACCAGGGTAACAGGACAGACCGGTTAACACAATACAATAGACCAGGGTAATAGGACAGGCAGGTTACCACAATACAATAGACAAAGGTAACAGGACAGGCAGGATAACACATTAAAATAGACCAGGGTAACAGGACACCGCCATGTTTACATTGACTGGCACACTCTTTAAAAGAAAGATGTGTTGTGTCTTTGGCATCGTGTAATTGAAGACTGGTAGTTTATCAAATCAATTCTCTGTAATTATTTAAGTGATTAAAAACTAAACATGTAAATGTAATTAATAGTAATTAACTAGGAAGTCGGGTCCCCAAGGAAAATCTTCAGTTTACAAAGTTATCATTTTCCTAATATAACTTTCCGATATTTTAGTATGTGATCAATTAGTCTTCTAATTAATGAATTATTCTTTACCTCACATGAGTCTCTTTCCTAACGTCGTACGTTGTTGGTTATCTGCAAGAACCCTTCATTATGAATCATCCATACATCATTTGTCTTAATCATTTATTTACTAACTAAATAATCACAGAAATACATAAACAAACAACACAGTAGATGTGGTTACAAGGAAATGATAGGGGAGGTTCCCTAGTGGGCTAAGCCGATATGACGGCTTGGTGGACAAAGGGAAGTGGGTGTGGACTGAGAAGGGTGGGAATTACAAGAGTCACTACACAGTTGATAATTATATTGATTGAAATGCTAATCCTTTGCACATGAACGCTCACTCATTCGGGAATAATTGTAATCAATATATATTTATGCTCAGTGTGTCATCAGAGATCTCTGTTGAAAAGTTCTCTCTCTCTCCCATGAAATCTGTCATTGTCTGGGGAACCTGGAATGGAGCATTTAGAAGATACTCAAGGCCCTGGAGGCTGTAGGGGGAACCTGGAATGGAGCATTTAGAAGATACTCAAGGCCCTGGAGGCTGTAGGGGAAACCTGGAATGGAGCATTTAGAAGATACTCAAGGCCCCGGGGGCTGTAGGGGAACCTGGAATGGAGCATTTAGAAGATACTCAAGGCCCCCTGGGGGCATTTAGAAGATACACTTGATGGGGAACCTGGAATGGAGCATTTAGAAGATACACTTGATGTCAATGGAACAGTTTACAGGATACACCTTAGCCAAATACATTTAAACTCACACTGAAAGTAGCAGGAACAGAGAGAGAAATTTTTTTACAATTCCTGACATTTAATCCTAACAAGTAAACATTCCCTGTCTTGGGTCAGTTAGGATCACCACTTTAGTTTAAGAATGTGAAATGTCAGAATAATAGTAGAGACAATGATTTATTTCAGCTTTTATTTCTTTCATCACATTCCCAGTGGGTCAGATGTTTGCATACACTCAATTAGTATTTGGTAGCATTGCCTTTAAATTGTTTAATAACTTGGTTCAAACCTTTTGTGTAGCCTTCCACAAGCTTCCCACAATAAGTTGGGTGTATTTTGGCCCATTCCTCCTGACAGAGCTGGTGTAACTGAGTCAGGTTTGTATAGAACTCCTTGCTCACACACACTTTTTCAGTTCTGCCCACACATTTTCTACAGGATTGAGGTCAGGGCTTTGTGATGGCCACTCCAATATCTTGACTTTGTTGTCCTTAAGCCATTTTGGCACAACTTTGGAAGTATGCTTGGGGTCATTGTCCATTTTGGAAGACCCATTTGCGACCAAGCTTTAACTTCCTGACTGATCTCCCTCTTTTTCCTCCAAACATAACGATGGTCATTATGGCCAAACAGTTCTATTTTTGTTTCATCAGACCAGAGGACATTTATCCAAAAAGTACGATCTTTGTCCCCACGTGCAGTTGCAAACCATGGTCTGGCTTTTTTTATGGAGCAGTGGCTTCTTCCTTGCTGAGAGGCCTTTTAGGTTATGTCAATATAGGAGTCGTTGTACGGTGGATATCGATACTTTTGTACACGTTTTCTCCAGAATCTTCACAAGATCCTTTGCTGTTGTTCTGGGATTGATTTGCACTTTTCGCACCAAAGTACGTTCATCTCTAGGAGACAGACCTCGTATCCTTCCTGAGTGGTATGACGGCTGCGTCGTTCATTGGTGTTTATACCTGCATACTATTGTTTGTACAGACGAACGTGGTACCTTCAGGTGTTTAGAAATTGCTTCCAAGGATGAACCAGACTTCTTTTGATTTTCCCCTGATGTCAAGCAAAGAGGCACTGAGTTTTTAGGTAGGCCTTGAAATACATCCACAGGTACACCTCCAATTGACTCAAATAATGTCAATTAGCCTTTCAGAAGCTTTTAAAGCCATGACATCATTTTAGGGAATTTTCCAAGCTGTTTAAAGGCACAGTCAACATAGTGTATGTAAACTTCTGACCCACTGGAATTGTGATACAGTGAATTATAAGTTAAACAATCTGTCTGTAAACAATTGTTGGAAAAATGACTTGTGTCATGCTCAAAGTATATGTCTTAACCGACTTGTGGAAAACTATAGTTTGTTGACTCCAAAAGTGTCTGTAAATTTGTCCAACCTAAGTGGTTAGTTTTAAAAACCTAGTGTCTGTAAACTAGTTTTTATGACTCCAACCTAAGTGTCTGTAAACTAGTTTTAATGACTCCAACCTAAGTGTCTGTAAACTAGTTTTAATGACTCCAACCTAAGTGTCTGTAAACTAGTTTTAATGACTCCAACCTAAGTGTCTGTAAACTTCTGATTTCAACTGTACAGTGTTGGAACGATGTGTAAATAGATAAGGGAAAATAAATAAACATAAATATGGGATGCATTTACAATGGTGTTTGTTCTTCACTGGTTGCCCTTTTCTTGTGGCAACAGGTCACAAATCATTATGCTGTGATGACACACTGTGGTATTTCACCCAGTAGATATGGGAGTTTATCAACTGTTGTTTTCAAAGTATTGGTGGGTCTGTGTAATCTCAGGGAAATATGCCTTCCGGCGCCGACAGAGATGGCTGCCTCGCTTCGCGTTCCTAGGAAACTATGCAGTTTTTTGTTTTTTTACGTGTTATTTCTTACATTAGTACCCCAGGTCATCTTAGGTTTCATTACATACAGTCGAGAAGAACTACTGAATATAAGATCAGCGTCAACTCACCATCAGTACGACCAAGAATATGACTTTCGCGAAGCGGATCCTGTGTTCTGCCTTTCAACCAGGACAACAGAATGGATCCCAGCCGGCGACCCAAAAAAACAACTTCGTAAAAGAGGGAAACGAGGCGGTCTTCTGGTCAGACTACGGAGGCGGGCACATCGTGCCCCACTTCCTAGCATTCTTCTCGCCAATGTCCAGTCTCTAGACAACAAGGTTGATGAAATCCGAGCAAGGGTAGCATTCCAGAGGGACATCAGAGACTGTAACGTTCTTTGCTTCACGGAAACATGGCTCACTGGAGAGACGCACCTCGGATGCGGTGCAGCCAGCGGGTTTCTCCACACATCGCGCCGACAGAAACAAACACCTTTCTGGTAAGAAGAGGGGCGGGGGCGTATGCCTTATGGCTAACGAGACGTGATGTGATCACAGAAACATACAGGAACTCAAATCCTTCTGTTCACCTGATTTAGAATTCCTCACAATCAAATGTAGACCGCATTATCTACCAAGAGAATTCTCTTTGATTATAATCACAGCCGTATATATTCCCCCCCAAGCAGACACATCGATGTCTCTGAATGAACTTTATTTGACTCTTTGCAAACTGGAATCCATACATCCTGAGGCTGCATTCATTGTTGCTGGGGATTTTAACAAGGCTAATCTGAAAACAAGACTCCCTAAAATGTATCAGCATATCGATTGTGCCACCAGGGCTGGCAAAACCTTGGATCACTGTTATTCTAACTTCCGCGACGCATATAAGGCCCTGCCCCGCCCTCCTTTCGGAAAAGCTGACCACGACTCCATTTTGCTGATCCCTGATCCCTGCCTACAGACAGAAACTAAAACAAGAAGCTCCCACGCTGAGGTCTGTCCAACGCTGGTCCGACCAAGCTGATTCCACACTCCAAGACTGCTTCCATCACGTGGACTGGGACATGTTTCGTATTGCGTCAGGCAACAACATTGACGAATACGCTGATTCGGTGTGCGAGTTCATTAGAACGTGCGTTGAAGATGTCGTTCCCATAGCAACGATTAAAACATTCTCTAACCAGAAACCGTGGATTGATGGCAGCATTCGCGTGAAACTGAAAGCGCGAACCACTGCTTATAAGCAGAGCAAGGTGACTGGTAAAATGACCGAATACAAACAGTGCAGCTATTCCCTCCGTAAGGCTATCAAACAAGCTAAGCGTCAGTATAGAGACAAAGTAGAATCTCAATTCAACGGCTCAGAGACAAGAGGTATGTGGCAGGGTCTACAGTTAATCACGGACTACAAGATGAAATCCAGCTCAGTCACGGACCAGGATGTCTTGCTCCCAGGCAGACTAAATAACTTTTTTGCCCGCTTTGAGGACAATACAGTGCCACTGACACGGCCTGCAACGGAAAAATGCGGTCTCTCCTTCACTGCAGCCGAGGTGAGTAAAACATTTAAACGTGTTAACCCTCGCAAGGCTGCAGGCCCAGACGGCATCCCCAGTCGCGCCCTCAGAGCATGCGCAGACCAGCTGGCTGGTGTGTTTATATTCAATCAATCCCTATACCCGTCTGCTGTTCCCACATGCTTCAAGAGGGCCACCATTGTTCCTGTTCCCAAGAAAGCTAAGGTAACTGAGCTAAACGACTACCGCCCCGTAGCACTCACTTCCGTCATCATGAAGTGCTTTGAGAGACTAGTCAAGGACCATATCACCTCCACCCTACCTGACACCCTAGACCCACTCCAATTTGCTTACCGCCCAAATAAGTCCACAGACGACGCAATCTCAACCACACTGCACACTGCCCTAACCCATCTGGACAAGAGGAATACCTACGTGAGAATGCTGTTCATCGACTACAGCTCGGCATTTAACACCATAGTACCCTCCAAGCTCGTCATCAAGCTCGAGACCCTGGGTCTCGACACCGCCCTGTGCAACTGGGTACTGGACTTCCTGACGGGCCGCCCCCAGGTGGTGAGGGTAGGCAACAACATCTCCACCCCGCTGATCCTCAACACTGGGGCCCCACAAGGGTGCGTTCTGAGCCCTCTCCTGTACTCCCTGTTCACCCACGACTGCGCGGCAACGCACGCCTCCAACTCAATCATCAAGTTTGCGGACGACACAACAGTGGTAGGCTTGATTACCAACAACGACGAGACGGCCTACAGGGAGGAGGTGAGGGCCCTCGGAGTGTGGTGTCAGGACAATAACCTCACACTCAACGTCAACAAAACTAAGGAGATGATTGTGGACTTCAGGAAACAGCAGAGGGAACACCCCCTATCCACATCGATGGAACAGTAGTGGAGAGGGTAGTAAGTTTTAAGTTCCTCGGCATACACATCACAGACAAACTAAATTGGTCCACTCACACAGACAGCATCGTGAAGAAGGTGCAGCAGCGCCTCTTCAACCTCAGGAGGCTGAAGAAATTCGGCTTGTCACCAAAAATACTCACAAACTTCTACAGATGCACAATCGAGAGCATCCTGGCGGGCTGTATCACCGCCTGGTACGGCAACCGTAAGGCTCTCCAGAGGGTAGTGAGGTCTGCACAACGTATCACCGGGGGCAAACTACCTGCCCTCCAGGACACCTACACGACCCGATGTTACAGGAAGGCCATAAAGATCATCAAGGACAACACCCACCCGAGCCACTGCCTGTTCACCCCGCTATCATCCAGAAGGCGAGGTCAGTACAGGTGCATCAAAGCTGGGACCGAGAGACTGAAAAACAGCTTCTATCTCAAGGCCATCAGACTGTTAAACAGCAACCACTAACATTGAGTGGCTGCTGCCAACACACTGACTCACCTCCAGCCACTTCAATAATGGGAATTGATGGGAAAGGATGTAAAATATATCACTAGCCACTTTAAACAATGCTACCTAATAGAATGTTTACATACCCTACATTATTCATCTCATATGTTTACGTATATACTGTACTCTATCATCTACTGCATCCTTATGTAATACAGGTATCACTAGCCACTTTAACCATGCCACTTTGTTTACATACTCATCTCATATGTATATACTGTACTCGATACCATCTGCTGTATCTTGCCTATGCTGCTCTGTACCATCACTCATTCATATCTTTATGTACATATTCTTTATCCCCTTACACTGTGTATAAGATATTAGTTTTGGAATTGTTAGTTAGATTACTTGTTGGTTATTACTGCATTGTCGGAACTGGAAGCACAAGCATTTCGCTACACTCGCATTAACATCTGCTAACCATGTGTATGTGACAAATAAAATTTGATTTGATTTGATTATCACAGGGGACAATGTTAGGACTCATCACTGTAAAAATAGTTAAAGTAGAAAAGGGAAAATAAATAAACATAAATATGGGTTGTATTTACAATGGTGTTTGTTCTTCACTGGTTGCCCTTTTCTTGTGGCAACAGGTCACACATCTTGCTACTGTGATGGAACACTGTGGAATTTCACCCAGTAGATATGTGAGTTAATCAAGATCGGGTTTGTTTTCAAATTCTTTGTGTATCTGTGTAATCTGAGGGAAATATGTCTCTCTAATATGGTCATACATTGGGCAGGAGGTTAGGAAGTGCAGCTCAGTTTCCACCTCATTTTGTGGGCAATGTGCATAATGCCTGTCTTCTCTTGAGAGCCATGTCTGCCAACGGCGGCCTTTCCCAATAACAAAGCTATGCTCACTGAGTCTGTACATAGTCAAAGTTTTCCTTAACTTCTTGAAACTCCCCATCCCGGATCCGGGTTTGTGACTAAAGCCTCAGGCTCATTAGCATAACGCAACGTTAACGATTTCTGAAAATCGCAAATAAAATGAAAATAATGCGTCTGCTCTCAAGCTTAGCCTTTTCTTAACAACACTGTCATCTCAGATTTTCAAAATATGCTTTTGAACCATAGAAATTGACTAATTTGTGTAAGAGTATGCAAAGCTAGCATAGCATTTTGAGTAGCATTTAGCACGCAACATTTTCACAAAAACCAGATAACCAAATAAATAAAATCATTTACCTTTGAAGAGCTTCTGATGTTTTCAATGAGGAGACTCTCAGTTACATACCAAATGCGCAGTTTTTCCTGAAAGCGTCTGTGTGTAGGAGAAATCGTTCCGTTTTCTACATTGCGTCTGGCTACCGAAACGAACCGAAAATTCAGTCACCTACAACGTAAAACTTTTTCCGGATTAACTACATAATATCGACCGAAACATGGCAAACGTTGTTTGGAATCAATCCTCAAGGTGTTTTTTCACATATCTCTTCATTGATAAGCAGTTCGTGGAAGCTTGCTTTCCTCTCTGTATCCCAAGGAAAAATACTGGCAGCTGACTTTTGCGCACCAATTTCGGCGCAGGACACCGGGCGGACACCTGGTAAATGTGGTCTCTTATGGTCAATCTTCCAATGATCTGCCTACAAATACGCCACAATGCTGCAGACACCTTGGGGAAACGACAGAAAGGGCAGGCTCATTCCTCTCGCATTCACAGCCATATAAGGAGACAATGGAAAACAGAGCCTCAAAAATCCTTGTCATTTCCTGGATGCCATCTCATCTTGGTTTTGCCTGAAGCTCACGTTCTAGGGCACGCACAGAGAATATCTTGGTATTTCTGGACACGTCAGAGTGTTTTCTTTCGAATGGTATCAATTATATGCATAGTCGAGCATCTTTTTGTGACAAAATATCTTGTTTAAAACGGGAACGTTTTTCATCCAAAAATGAAATAGCGCCCCCATAGATGTAAGAGGTTTTAAGATTGGGTCAGTCACAGTGGTCAGTTATTCTGCCACTGTGTACTCTCTGTTTAGGGCCAAATAGCATTCTAGTTTGCTCTGTTGTTTTTGTTAATTCTTTCCAAAGTGCCAAGTAATTATCTTTTTTGTTTTCTCATGACTCGGTTGGGCCTAATTGTTTTGCTGTCCTGTCACTTCCTTTTAGGTGGTTGCAGAATTTAACGTCTCTTTTCTGGATTTTGTTAATTAGTGGGTGTCGGCCTAATTCTGCTCTGCATGCATTATTTCGTGTTTTACTCAGAGGATATTTTTGCAGAATTCTGCATGCAGTCTTAATTTGGTGTTTGTCCCATTTAGTGAATTCTTGGTTGGTGAGCGGACCCCAAACTTCACAACTGTAGAGGGTAATGGGTTCTATAACTGATTCAAATACTTTTAGCAAGATTCTAATTGTGTTAGAGGATTTCTAAATTCCTATATGTTTTGTAGCCAAAACCAAAATCAAACTCTATCTATTTTAGGATAAGTTGTAAGTTTATCATTTTACATGAAATAGATCGAGACCAATCTTAAAAACAAGTTCAGCGTTTATTCTCGAAGAGTACTGACCCAAAATACAAAGAACATTACATTTTAAGGAGAGAACATAAAATGATGTCATCTGTTTCTCACACTCTCTCCGATCCACACAACAGCTCAGTGTCTTTAGTTCTGGAGACCGTCTTCTACTCCCCTCATAAAACAAAACATTCCAATCTGTCTAAAAGATATAATTTATTCTCCACTAATGGAACATCAAACAAACATTCTTACCTGTCTGGAAGGATATCATTTATTCTCCACTAATGGAACATTCTTACCTGTCTGGAAGGATACCTGCCCTCCTTCTCCCTTTTGCAAGGTACAGACAATTCATTTGTTTTACCTACATTTACCTAGTTTAACCAGGAACCCACACATTTCATACCACAACATAATAGTATTACAACTTAATTGTTCTAAAAGAAATGTATACATAATTAATCATTTCAACTATAATTTCCTCCAACAAATTGGTATGTAGAATTTTATGTTCCTTTTGATGCCATAGAAGGCCCTTCTTGCCTTGTCTTTAAGCTAGGTCACAGCTTTGTGGAAGTTACCTGTGGCGTTGATGTTTAGGCCGAGGTATGTATCGTTTTTTTGTGTGCTCAAGGGCAACAGTGTCTAGATTTTATTTGTATTTTGGAACAGCATTATTTTTGTCTTACTGAGATTTACTCTCAGGGCCCAGGTCTGACAGAATCTGTGCAGAAGATCTAGGTGCTACTGTAGGCCCTCCTTGGTTAGGGACAGCAGCACCAGATCATCAACAAACAGTAGACATTTGACTTCAGATTCTAGTAGGTTGAGGCCGGGTGCTGATAGAGGGTTGGGCTTAAGTACAGCTTAAGCTGCATCCCCCGTCTCACCCCACGGCCTTGTGGAAAGAAATTTGTTTACTGCCAATTTTAACCGCACCCTTGTTGTTTCTGTACATTTACAATGTATGTGCGCTCTACACTACTTTCTCTACTTTCTCAACATTTCTAAATTGAGTCAAAAGCTTTTTTGAAACCAACAAAGCATGAGAAGGCTTTGCCTTTGTTTTGGATTGTTTGTTTGTCAATTAGCATTTGAAGGGTGAAAATGTGGTCTGTTATATAGTAATTGGTAAGAAGCCAATTTGACAGTTGCTCAGTACATTGTTTTCACTTAGGAGATCTACGAGTCTGCTGTTAATGATTATACAGAGCTCTCTCTCGCTCTCTCTCTATATATATATATATCTCTCTGAACCTCCCTTTCTCTCTATTTCTGCATCTCTTCTCTCCAGCCCCCCTGCTTCTGTCACACGCATGTTTCACACCTCAGTCCTTCTCAGCACAGAGGAAGTATAGATGGGTGTAGAGGAGAGGTGGGTGGGGGGGATAGACAGGCTACAAGTCACTAGACTTTAGAGAGAGTTACTGTTTGACACGCTGAGATGGAACGCACCTGTCGTCTACTCTGTGAGTTTAATATTATCTATATGCTTTAATAAATATATGGTTCAATATCTAGATATAGTTTAATATCGATACAGTTTCAAATGTATATGTTTAAATATTTGTATGGTTTAACATCTTTAGTTTAATATCTATATACCTTAATAACTATATTAATATCTATATGGTTTAATATCTATATAGTTTAATATCTATATAGTTTAAAATCTATTAGGTTTAATATCTATTAGGTTTAATATCTATATGGTTTAATATCTATATAGTTTAATATCTATATAGTTTAAAATCTATTAGGTTTAATATCTATTAGGTTTAATATCTATATGGTTTAATATATATATATGTATATATTATATATATATACACACATTAATATCTATATAGTTTAATATCGATACAGTTTAAAATGTATCGATATTTTGGTTAAGTGTGACGAGGTTGGGTATGTTCGTTTTTGTATTGTCTAGGGGTTTTTGTGTAACTGAGTTTTTGTTAGTCTAGGTAATTGTATGTCTTTGGTGGCCTGAATTGGTCCCAATCAGAGGCAGCTGTTTATCGTTGTCTCTGATTTGGGACCATATTTATGTAGCCATTTTCCATAGGGTATTTGTGGGTTCTTGTCTATGTGTAGTTGCCTGTCAGCACTCGTTTATATAGCTTCACAGTTCGTTTTATTGTTTTTGTTAGTTTGTTCAGTGTTCATTTCTCTGATAAAAGACAATGTACACATACCACGCTGCGCATTGGTCTCCTCCTTACGACAACCGTGACAGAATGGATTAATAACTATATGGTTTAATATCTATGGTTAAATATATATATGGTTTAATATCTATATGGTTAAATATGGTTAAATATATATATGGTTTAATATCTATATGGTTGAATATCTATATGGTTTAATATCTATATGGTTTAGTATCTATATGGTAAAATATCTATATGGTTAAATATCTATATGGTTAAATATGGTTAAATATATATGTGGTTTAATATCTATATGGTTGAATATCTATATGGTTAAATATCTATATGGTTTGGTTTAATATCTATATGGTTTAATATCTATATAGTTTAATATCTATATAGTTTAATATCTATATGGTTTAATATCTATATAGTTTAATATCTATATGGTTTAATATGTACAGTGGGGAGAACAAGTATTTGATACACTGCCGATTTTGCAGGTTTTCCAACTTACAAAGCATGTAGAGGTCTGTAATTTTTTATCATAGGTACACTTCAACTGTGAGAGATGGAATCTAAAACAAAAACCCAGAAAATCACATTGTATGATTTTTAAGTAATTAATTATCATTGTATTGCATGACATAAGTATTTGATCACCTATCAACCAGTAAGAATTACGGCTCTCACAGACCTGTTAGTTTTTCTTTAAGAAGCCCTCCAGTTCTCCACTCATTACCTGTATTAACTGCACCTGTTTGAACTCGTTACCTGTATAAAAGACACCTGTCCACACACTCAATCAAACAGACTCCAACCTCTCCACAATGGCCAAGACCAGAGAGCTGTGTAAGGACATCAGGGTAAAATTGTAGACCTGCACAAGGCTGGGATGGGCTACAGGACAATAGGCAAGCAGCTTGGTGAGAAGGCAACAACTGTTGGCGCAATTATAAGAAAATGGAAGAAGTTGAAGATGACGGTCAATCACCCTCGGTCTGGGGCTCCATGCAAGATCTCACCTCGTGGGGCATCAATGATCATGGGGAAGCTGAGGGATCAGCCCAGAACTACACGGCAGGACCTGGTCAATGACCTGAAGAGAGCTGGGACCACAGTCTCAAAGAAAACCATTAGTAATACACTACGCCATCACGGATTAAAATCCTGCATCGCACGCAAGGTCCCCTGCTCAAGCCAGCGCATGTCCAGGGCTGTCTGAAGTTTGCCAAAGACCATCTGGATGATCCAGAGGAGGAGAAGGTCATGTTGTCTGATGAGACAAAAATAGAGCTTTTTGGTCTAAACTCGACTCGCCGTGTTTGGAGGAAGAAGAAGGATGAGTACAACCCCAAGAACACCATCCCAACCGTGAAGCATGGAGGTGGAAACATCATTCTTTGGAGATGCTTTTCTGCAAAGGGGACAGGACGACTGCACCGTATTGAGTGGAGGATGGATGGGGCCATGTATCGCGAGATCTTGGCCTACAACCTCCTTCCCTCAGTAAGAGCATTGAAGATGGGTCGTGGCTGGGTCTTTCAGCATGACAACGACCCGAAACACACAGCCAGGGCAACTAAGGTGTGGCTCCGTAGGAAGCATCTCAAGGTCCTGGAGTGGCCTAGCCAGTCTCCAGACCTGAACTCAATAGAAAATCTTTGGAGGGAGTTGAAAGTCCATATTGCCCAGCGACAGCCCCGAAACCTGAAGGATCTGGAGAAGGTCTGTATGTAGGAGTGGGCCAAAATCCCTGCGGCAGTGTGTGCAAACCTGGTCAAGAACTACAGGAAACGTATGATCTCTGTTATTGCAAATATTAAGTTCTGCTTTTCTGATGTATCAAATACTTATGTCATGCAATAAAATGCAAATTAATTACTTAAAAATCATACAATGTGATTTTCTGGATTTTTGTTTTAGATTCCGTCTCTCAGTTGAAGTGCACCTATAAAAATTACAGACCTCTACATGCTTTTTAAGTAGGAAAACCTGCAAAATCAGCAGTGACAAAATACTTGTTCTCCCCACTGTATATGGTTTAATATCTGTATGGTTTAATATATATATATATATATATATATCTATAGTTTAATATCTATATGGTTTAATATATATAAATATATATATACCTTAATATCTATATGATTTTATATACAGTGAGACAAAAGTATTTAGTCAGCCACCAATTGTGCAAGTTCTCCCACTTAAAAAGATGAGAGAAGACTGTAATTTTCATTATAGCTACACTTTAACTATGACAGAAAATGAGATTTTTTTCAGAAAATCACAATGTAGGATTTTTAATGAATTTATTTGCAAATTATGGTGGATAATAAGTATTTGGTCACCGACAAACAAGCAAGATTTCTGGCTCTCACAGACCTGTAACTTCTTCTTTTAAGAGGCTCCTCTGTCCTCCACTCATTACCTGTATTAATGGCACCTGTTTGAACTTGTTATCAGTATAAAAGACACCTGTCCACAAACTCAAACAGTCACACTCCACTATGGCCAAGACCAAAGAGCTTTCAAAGGACACCAGAAACAAAATTGTAGACCTGCACCAGGCAGGGAAGACTGAATCTGCAATAGGTAAGCAGCTTGGTTTGAAGAAATCAACTGTGGGAGCAATTATTAGGAAATGGAAGACATACAAGACCACTGATAATCTCCCTCGATCTGGGGCTCCACGCAAGATCTCACCCCGTGGGGTCAAAATGATCACAAGAACGGTGAGCAAAAATCCCAGAACCACACGGGGGGACCTAGTGAATAACCTGCAGAGAGCTGGGACCAAAGTAACAAAGCCTACCATCAGTAACACACTACGCCGCCAGGGACTCAAATCCTGCAGTGCCGGACATGTCCCCCTGCTTAAGCCAGTACATGTCCAGGCCTGTCTGAAGTTTGCTAGAGAACATTTGGATGATCCAGAAGAAGATTGGGAGAATGTCATATGTTCAGATGAAACTAAAATATAAAGTTTTGTTAACTCAACTCGTCATGTTTGGAGGACAAAGAATGCTGAGTTGCATCCAAAGAATCTGCATGGAGGAATTATTAATTAATTAATTATTAATTATTTATTAATTAATATATTCCACCATAATTTGCAAATAAATTCATTAAAAATCCTACAATGTGATTTTCTGGATTTGTTTTGTCTGTCACAGTTGAAGTGTACCTATGATGTCCCTATGATGAAAATTACAGGCCTCTCATCTTTTTAAGTGGGAGAACTTGCACAATTGGTGGCTGACTAAATACTTTTTTGCCCCACTGTATGTATATTCATATATCTAATTGTTTTAGATTAAGCTATTTCATTTTTCATTTTGTCTTTTAAAAACATTTTCTTATATTTTCATCTTAAAAAATATTTGATAAAATAAAATATTTAATTTTGCGTGTCATACTACTACATTTAACAACACAGAAATGGCAAAAAAGACAGTCAAAAAATACATCATGAGGAATAAGGTTTTGGAGAGTCTGTTCTATATTTAGGAGATAAGAAAGCTCAGGAAATATATATTTTAGTTTTTTGGACACATATTTAACCCCTTATTTTTGTTGGCACAAAACTACCTCCATACTACCATTCATTTGTATGGGTTAGCCGAGTGCCGTCACACTTGTGGGCTTCGTAGAGAGCACCATCGTGTTTCTGTCTCCCCTCTCCATAGCAGGGTTGTATTAGTTTGTAGCTGAGAGTCTCCTCTTTCCATAGTGGGGTCATATTAGTTTGAGCTGATAGTCTTCTCTTTCCATAGTGGGGTCATATTAGTTTGTATCTGAGAGTCTCCCCTTTCCGTAGTGGGGTCATATTAGTTTGTAACTGAGTCTCCCCTTTCCATAGTGGGGTCATATTAGTTTGTAGCTGATAGTCTTCTCTTTTCATAGTGGGGTCATTTTAGTTTGTATCTGAGAGTCTCCCCTTTCCATAGTGGGGTCAGATTAGTTTGTAGCTGAGAGTCTCCCCTTTCCATAGTGGGGTCATATTAGTTTGTAGCTGAGAGTCTCCCCTTTCCATAGTGGGGTCATATTAGTTTGTATCTGAGAGTCTCCCCTTTCCATAATGGGGTCATATTAGTTTGTAGCTGAGTCTCCCCTTTCCATAGTGGGGTCATATTAGTTTGTATCTGAGAGTCTCCCCTTTCCATAATGGGGTCATATTAGTTTGTAGCTGAGTCTCCCCTTTCCATAGTGGGGTCATATTAGTTTGTATCTGAGAGTCTCCCCTTTCCATAATGGGGTCATATTAGTTTGTAGCTGAGTCTCCCCTTTCCATAGTGGGGTCATATTAGTTTGTATCTGAGTCTCCTCTTTCCATAGTGGGGTCATATTAGTTTGTAGCTGAGAGTCTCCCCTTTCCATAGTGGGGTCATATTAGTTTGTAGCTAAGTCTCCTCTTTCCATAGTGGGGTCATTTTAGTTTGTATCTGAGAGTCTCCCCTTTCCATAGTGGGGTCATATTAGTTTGGAGCTGAGAGTCTCCTCTTTCCATAGTGGGGTCATATTAGTTTGTATCTGAGAGTCTCCCCTTTCCATAATGGGGTCATATTAGTTTGTAGCTGAGTCTCCCCTTTCCATAGTGGGGTCATATTAGTTTGTAGCTAAGTCTCCTCTTTCCATAGTGGGGTCATATTAGTTTGTAGCTGAGAGTCTCCCCTTTCCATAATGGGGTCATATTAGTTTGTAGCTGAGTGTCCTCTTTCCATAGTGGGGTCATATTAGTTTGTAGCTGAGTCTCCCCCTTCCATAGTGGGGTCATATTAGTTTGTAGCTGAGAGTCTCCCCTTTCAATAGTGGGGTCATGTTAGTTTGTAGCCCAAACGGTTCGGACAGAATTTGGCACATCAGCTGTACTGACTTCAGATGAGTCTCTGAGACTCGTGGGGTCGTAGTCTCCCCTTTCCGTAGATCAAAACACACTTTCCACCGCAAATGCAGAAGGCCGACAAAGACAGATGCTGTGGATTGAGATGTAGTGATAGTTATCTCTGTGTGTTTCAGTGTTAATATTATGTACCATAGTGATAGTTATCTCTGTGTGTTTCAGTGTTTCAGTGTTTCCATCATGTACCGTAGTGATAGTTCTCTCTGTGTTTCAATGTTTACATCATGTTCCACAGTGATAGTTCTCTGTGTGTTTCAGTGCTGTTGAGTACACTGGTATACTGTAGCCTCGGACAAGGTGGAGGTGAGTACATTAATCTATATTCATCACCTGTTCTATAATAGTAACATTTCTCTTTATTTCTAAATTAAGTATTTATAGCTAAAACATTGAGGAAAATGTACTTAATATGACTGTGATAATTCATTGCAAGTCGCTCTGGATGACTGAAATGTCAAATGTAAATATAACTATGTGTCTGTGTTGTGTGTTTCCGTGGCTTGTGGTTTGGTTTTCTGCATTGGCTTTGTTGTACAAACCCCATTTATCTCTCTGTTATGGCTGCATGAGTGTTTTTGTTTCCTTTCCTTTGCTTGTGGTTTTCTGTGACCCAGCAGTCTCTAGCTCTGTACCCCACTACTGGCAGACCTGATGGTTTTCTGTGACCCTGCAGTCTCTAGCTCTGTACCCCACTACTGGCAGACCTGATGGTTTTCTGTGACCCTGCAGTCTCTGACAGTCTCTAGCTCTGTACCCCACTACTGGCAGACCTGATGGTTTTCTGTGACCCAGCAGTCTCTATCTCTGTACCCCACAACTGGCAGACCTGATGGTTTTCTGTGACCCTGCAGTCTCTAGCTCTGTACCCCACAACTGGCAGACCTGATGGTTTTCTGTGACCCTGCAGTCTCTAGCTCTGTATCCCACTACTGGCAGACCTGATGGTTTTCTGTGACCCTGCAGTCTCTATCTCTGTACCCCACTACTGGCAGACCTGATGGTTTTCTGTGACCCTGCAGTCTCTAGCTCTGTACCCCACTACTGGCAGACCTGATGGTTTTCTGTGACCCAGCAGTCTCTGACAGTCTCTAGCTCTGTACCCCACTACTGGCAGACCTGATGGTTTTCTGTGACCCTGCAGTCTCTGACAGTCTCTATCTCTGTACCCCACTACTGGCAGACCTGATGGTTTTCTGTGACCCTGCAGTCTCTAGCTCTGTACCCCACTACTGGCAGACCTGATGGTTTTCTGTGACCATGCAGTCTCTAGCTCTGTACCCCACTACTGGCAGACCTGATGGTTTTCTGTGACCCTGCAGTCTCGATCTCTGTACCCCACAACTGGCAGACCTGATGGTTTTCTGTGACCCTGCAGTCTCTGACAGTCTCTATCTCTGTACCCCACTACTGGCAGACCTGATGGTTTTCTGTGACCATGCAGTCTCTAGCTCTGTACCCCACTCCTGGCAGACCTGATGGTTTTCTGTGACCCAGCAGTCTCTATCTCTGTACCCCACTACTGGCAGACCTGATGGTTTTCTGTGACCCTGCAGTCTCTGACAGTCTCTATCTCTGTACCCCACTACTGGTAGACCTGATGGTTTTCTGTGACCCTGCAGTCTCTGACAGTCTCTATCTCTGTACCCCACTACTGGCAGACCTGATGGTTTTCTGTGACCCTGCAGTCTCTGACAGTCTCTATCTCTGTACCCCACTACTGGCAGACCTGATGGTTTTCTGTGACCCAGCAGTCTCTATCTCTGTACCCCACTACTGGCAGACCTGATGGTTTTCTGTGACCCTGCAGTCTCTATCTCTGTACCCCACTACTGGCAGACCTGATGGTTTTCTGTGACCCTGCAGTCTCTAGCTCTGTACCCCACTACTGGTAGACCTGATGGTTTTCTGTGACCCTGCAGTCTCTATCTCTGTACCCCACTACTGGCAGACCTGATGGTTTTCTGTGACCCTGCAGTCTCTATCTCTGTACCCCACTACTGGCAGACCTGATGGTTTTCTGTGACCCTGCAGTCTCTGACAGTCTCTATCTCTGTACCCCACTACTGGTAGACCTGATGGTTTTCTGTGACCCTGCAGTCTCTGACAGTCTCTATCTCTGTACCCCACTACTGGCAGACCTGATGGTTTTCTGTGACCCTGCAGTCTCTGACAGTCTCTATCTCTGTACCCCACTACTGGCAGACCTGATGGTTTTCTGTGACCATGCAGTCTCTAGCTCTGTACCCCACTACTGGCAGACCTGATGGTTTTCTTTGACCCTGCAGTCTCTATCTCTGTACCCCACTCCTGGCAGACCTGATGGTTTTCTGTGACCCAGCAGTCTCTATCTCTGTACCCCACTACTGGCAGACCTGATGGTTTTCTGTGACCCTGCAGTCTCTGACAGTCTCTATCTCTGTACCCCACTACTGGCAGACCTGATGGTTTTCTGTGACCCTGCAGTCTCTGACAGTCTCTAGCTCTGTACCCCACTACTGGCAGACCTGATGGTTTTCTGTGACCATGCAGTCTCTAGCTCTGTAACCCTCCCCTAAATTGCACCCTGTTCATAGGCCAAAAGTGGTGAACTACATTGAGAATGGGCGGCCATTTAGGTTGGAGAACATCTGTTGTGAACTCATTTCAATGTTTCAATATTACTGTAGTCATCACTTCTGCTCTATTTTCACCCAGTGGCATCATCAGTTATATTGCTGTATTCATCAGTTATATTACTGTATTCATCACTTCTGCTCTACTTTCACCCAGTGGCATCATCAGTTATATTGCTGTATTCATCAGTTATATTACTGTATTCATCAGTTATATTACTGTATTCATCAATTCTGCTCTATTGTCATCCAGTGGCATCATCAGATATATTACTGTATCCATCAGTTGTATTACTGTATTCATCACTACTGTTCTATTTCCACCCAGTGGTATCATCAGTTATATTACTGTATTCATCAGTTATGTTACTGTATTCATTAGTTATATTACTGTATTCATCAGTTATATTACTGTATTCATCAGTTATATTACTGTATTCATCAGTTATATTACTGTATTCATCAGTTATATTACTGTATTCATCACTTCTGCTCTACTTTCACCCAGTGGCATCATCAGTTATATTACTGTATTCATCAGTTATATTACTGTATTCATCAGTTGTATTACTGTATTCATCACTACTGTTCTATTTCCACCCAGTGGTATCATCAGTTATATTACTGTATTCATCAGTTATGTTACTGTATTCATTAGTTATATTACTGAATTCATCAGTTATATTACTGTATTCAGTTATATTACTGTATTCATCAGTTATATTACTGTATTCATCACTTCTGCTCTACTTTCACCCAGTGGCATCATCAGTTATATTACTGTATTCATCAGTTATATTACTGTATTCATCAGTTATATTACTGTATTCATCAGTTGTATTACTGTATTCATCACTACTGTTCTATTTCCACCCAGTGGTATCATCAGTTATATTACTGTATTCATCAGTTATATTACTGTATTAATCAATTCTGCTCTATTGTCATCCAGTGGCATCATCAGTTATATTACTGTATTCATCAGTGATATTACTGTATTCATCAGTTGTATTACTGTATTCATCACTACTGTTCTATTTCCACCCAGTGGTATCATCAGTTATATTACTGTATTCATCAGTTATGTTACTGTATTCATTAGTTATATTACTGTATTCATCAGTTATATTACTGTATTCAGTTATATTACTGTATTCATCAGTTATATTACTGTATTCATCACTTCTGCTCTACTTTCACCCAGTGGCATCATCAGTTATATTACTGTATTCATCAGTTATATTACTGTATTCATCAGTTATATTACTGTATTCATCAGTTATATTACTGTATTCATCAATTCTGCTCTATTGTCATCCAGTGGCATCATCAGTTACATTACTGTATTCATCAGTTATATTACTGTATTCATCCCTACTGTTCTATTAAAACCAAGTGGTATCATCAGTTATATTACTGTATACATCAGTTATATTACTGTATTCATCAGTAATATTTGATTTGATTTGATATTACTGTATTAATCACTACTGCTCTCTTTTCACCCAGTGGTATCAGTTATATTTCTGTATTCATCAGTTATATAACTGTATTCATTAGTTGTATTACTGTATTCATCAGTTATATTACTGTATTCATTAGTTATGTTACTGTATTCATCCCTACTGCTCTATTTTCACCCAGTGGTATCAGTTATATTTCTGTATTCATCAGTTATATTACGGTATTCATCAGTTATATTACTGTTTTCATCAGCTATATTACTGTATTCATTAGTTATGTTACTGTATTCATCAGTAATATTACTGTATCCATCAGTTATATTTCTGTATTCATCAGTTATATTACGGTATTCATCAGTTATATTACTGTTTTCTGTCAGGACCCGGTTACGAACCCGGGTCTCCGGAGTGAGAAACAGTCACTTAACCAACTGAGCCACGAATAGTCAGCAGAACCCAGAAGATGAGGCAGACACAGCAGTACTTGAGACGGTGTATTTAATAAAGTAAAAAGTGAAGTCCTTCAGGAAAACATGTAACTCCACAACCTCAAAAGGAATTCCACAAGAACAAGGTAATCCACAAGGTAATCCTCCAAGACAAAAAGGTAAATCCACAAGGTGGTAGGTAAAGCATAAAAAGCCTCAAAAGATACTCAAAAATAAATAAACAAGAACAAAAAACAGAATTCCACAAGAGCGTCCACCGGGATCAACAAGAGTACACAGAATACTAGGGCTGGGTGCTAACATACAAACACAGAGCAAAGAATTGAGGGAAACTAAGGGTTTAAATACAATCAGGGGCAACGAGGCACAGGTGCAAATAATAATGGGAATCAAGGGAAAGCAAAAGGTCAAAAAGCACAATAGGGGGCATCTAGTGACCAAAAACCGGAACAACCCTGGCCAAATCCTGACAGTTTTCATCAGTTATATTACTGTTTTCATTAGTTTTATTACTGTATTCATCGCTACTGTTCTATTTTCACCCAGTGGTATCATCAGTTATATTACTGTATTCATCAGTTATATTACTGTATTCATCACTACTGCTATATTTTCACCCAGTGGTATCAGTTATATTACTGTATTCATCAGTTATATTACGGTATTCATCAGTTATATTACTGTTTTCATCAGCTATATTACTGTATTCATCACTATGCTCTATTTTCACTCAGTGGTATCATCAGTTATATTACTGTATTCATCACTACTGTTCTATTTTCACCAGTGGTATCATCAGTTATATTACTGTATTCATCAGTTATATTACTGTATTCGTCTGTATTCGTCACTACTGTTCTATTTTCACCCAGTGGTAACGGAAATATTACTGTATTCATGAGTTATATTACTGTATTCATCAGTTATATTCTTGTATTCATCAGTTATATTACTGTTTTCATTAGTTTTATTACTGTATTCATCGCTACTGTTCTATTTTCACCCAGTGGTATCATCAGTTATATTACTGTATTCATCAGTTATATTACTGTATTCATCAGTTATATAACTGTATTCATTAGTTGTATTACTGTATTCATCAGTTATATTACTGTATTCATCAGTTATATTACTGTTTTCTTCACTTATGCTCTATTTTCACCCAGTGGTATCAGTTATATTACTGTATTCATCAGTTATATTACTTTTTTCATCAGTTATATTACTGTATTCATCAGTTATATTACCCTATTCATTATTTATATTACTGTATTCATCAGTTATATTACTTTATTCATTAGTTATATTACTGTATTCATCAGTTATATTACTGTATTCATCACTACTGTTCTATTTTCACCCAGTGGTATCATCATTTATATTACTGTATCCATTAGTTATATTACTGTATTCATCAGTTATATTACTTTTTTCATCAGTTATATTACTGTATTCATCAGTTATATTACCCTATTCATTATTTATATTACTGTATTCATCAGTTATATTACTTTATTCATTAGTTATATTACTGTATTCATCAGTTATATTACTGTATTCATCACTACTGTTCTATTTTCACCCAGTGGTATCATCATTTATATTACTGTATCCATTAGTTATATTACTGTATTCATCACTACTGTTCTATTTCCACCCAGTGGTATCATCAGTTATATTACTGTATTCATCAGTGATATTACTGTATACATCAGTTATAATACTGTAATCATTAATTATATTACGGTATTCATCAGTAATTTTACTGTATTCATCAGTTATGTTACTGTATTCATCACTGCTGCTCTATTTTCACACAGTGATATCAGTTATATTACTGTATCCATTAGTTATACTACTGTATTCATGACTACTGCTCTATTTTCACTCAGTGGTATCAGTTATATTTCTGTATTTGCCGGCTTGTCTGAAGAGGCCTCACGTGAGGCTTGTGTTTCAGGTCATGTGGAGTGGCAGGTACGAGTGGGTCGCCAGGGCACGCATGCTCTGTCCCATCGGGGAGGGAGGTAAGGGGGTACCACATCTCCCTCTCAAACTGGACGCAATTTTTGTTTCTTTCTTGTTAACGGAACTTGCTCATCCATTGATACACCCGTCCGGTTACCTCCTGCAGGTGTTCTTCTCGTATCAGGCGTAAAGCGTAATGGTGGGGTCTAACACGGGTCCTCGGGCGGAACAGCTGCCGTGGCACTTTGGCCCTGCGGCCAAGTGGCTGCGTGCACACCCTGAGGTTGAAGTTGCCCGAGTAGGTTTAGATCACAGGTACCTGTACGAGGAGGTCAGACAGGCAGGGAGTTCGGCGCCTGTAGTGGGCATCTCGGCAGTGGTCTAGGAGGGAGTGCAGGCGCGGGGCCTGGACAACAGGCTCAAGGACCTGAATTGGTTGAGCCTCCACAAGTGCTTGCCAGTACGTTCCATCATGTACCAGCATAGTTTGGCGCAATCCCCCACCTGTCCAAGATCCTCTTGTGGCAGGGAGGAGACTGTGCGCCATGTCTTTTGGGACTGTGCCTTTGCCGGAGTAGTATGGGCTAGGGCACGGGTGTTGTTAGGTTTGGTAAGAGGGGATTTTGTATTGACGTGGGCCAGGTTAGAGAGAGGTGTAGGGAGAGCGAGAGGGACGGATAGGGACAGGTTTCTGCTCTGGATTCTCATGAGTCTCTTTAAACGGGGGCTGTGGGAAGCCAGGCAGAACATGGTGAAGACAGGGAGAGATTGGGGGGTGGAAGGAATAGTGAGGAGGGTGGAAGAAGATTTGAGGGGGAAGATGAAGAGGGATGAGAGGAAGTGGGGGCAGCATGCTGCCCAGGAGAGGTGGAAGGGGTGTTTAGGGCTGGGTGTCATTTAGATTTGTAAGGGGATAGATTAGGGACGGGGAGATAGGGAAAGGTAGGATGACGGGGAGTGAAGATGCTCCCCTGAGGTTTTGCTTGGGTTTTTTGTTTAGTTAAATTAAAATACCATTATTGATGTATGAATGAAAACTACGAGTTGTAAAGAATGAATGGACCTCACAGCTCAGAATGTAATAAATTATTTTTTCTAAAAATAAAAAAATAGGGCTGTTTTGTTTTTTTCACGTTACGTTTAGTGGTTTGTATTGTTCGTTATTATCTTTATTAAAGATGAATCGAAATAACCACTCTGTATTTTGGTCCTCCTCTCCTTCGACGGAGGAAACAAGTGGGTATGTCATTTTAGGCAAAGAAAATGTTTTTAAAGTGGCAGATCCTTAAGAGGCTATTAGTAAACATCCTTGGTAGTAAAAATCATTGGGAGGTAGACTCCTTGGGAGGTAGACTCCTTGGGAGGTAGACTCCTTGGGGGGCACTTGGGGGGCACTGTCTCCTGCTCTTCTCGAGGGAGCCAGGAGCATTAAGCACTCAAGCATCCATCAGTCCACACACCTGCCTTCCCCGTCACACATGGATCATTGGACTCACATGGACTCAATTACTTGAGTAATTACCTTCCCTATATCTGTCTGTTCCCAAGCTCTGTTCCCTGCTTCGGGATTAATTGTCTCATGTCCGTGTTACCTCTGTTCTGACTCTGTTCCTGTCTTGTTTCCTTGTCTGTTCCCTAATAAATGTCTGATTCCACGTACCTGCTTCTCCTGTTTGTCGTCGGTCCTCACAGAATGTTATTTTGCGGAGGGTAGTATCTTGTATGTCCTTGTAAAAACAAAACGTTTATATCATTTTTTTTAAATTAAAGCTGAAAGATTCAGGAGCTTATTAACTTTGTGACATTCTCTCTATCTCTCGTTCTAATATCTTTCTTCCAGCCTCTCTGAGTGTCATTCCTGACAGATCTCAGTTCTTTGAATATGAGTCTGTCTCTCTGAGCTGTGAGGTTCAGGGGAACTCGACTGGATGGAGAGTGATGAGGAACGCATCGAGAGGAATCCTTTCAGAGTGTAATACTGACTGGGGGAACCAACAAGGGTCTTCATGCATCATGTCACTAACACCATCAGACAGTGGAGTGTACTGGTGTGAGTCTGGGTCTGGAGAACACAGCAATGCTGTCAACATCACAGTACATGGTATGTCCACAAACACCATCTACTAACATTATAGTGTTTAGTGATTCATCTGGTTTCAGATAGCTGATGTTATGTTTATATATGATGTTTATATATTATATACAGCTGGAGCTGTGATCCTGGAGAGACCTGTTTATATATGATGTTTATATATTATATACAGCTGGAGCTGTGATCCTGGAGAGCCCTGTTTATATATGATGTTTATATATTATATACAGTTGGTGCTGTGATCCTGGAGAGCCCTGTTTATATATGATGTTTATATATTATATACAGCTGGAGCTGTGATCCTGGAGAGACCTGTTTATATATGATGTTTATATATTATATACAGCTGGAGCTGTGATCCTGGAGAGCCCTCCCCTTCCTGTGACTGAGGGAGATTCTGTGACTCTGCGCTGCAGATATCAGAGAACTCCCTCTGACCTCACAGCTGTTTTCTACAAAGATGGATCCCTCATCAGGGCTGAGTCTTCAGGAGAGATAACCATCCCTGCATTATCCAAGTCAGATGAAGGACTCTACAAGTGTTCCAGCTCTAAAGGAGAATCACCAGAGAGCTGGATGACTGTGACAGGTGAGAATATGAGAAACCTTGACATTCAGATTATCTGGTTCTTCTTTACACTGATGAAACCTGCATTATCAACTGGGTGGTTCTTCTTTACACTGTTAAGAGGTGCTGAAACCTGCATTATAAACTGGGTGGTTCTTCTTTACACTGTTAAGAGGTGCTGAAACCTGCATTATAAACTGGGTGGTTCTTCTTTACACTGTTAAGAGGTGCTGAAACCTGCATTATAAACTGGGTGGTTCTTCTTTACACTGTTAAGAGGTGCTGAAACCTGCATTATAAACTGGGTGGTTCTTCTTTACACTGTTAAGAGGTGCTGAAACCTGCATTATAAACTGGGTGGTTCTTCTTTACACTGTTAAGAGGTGCTGAAACCTGCATTATAAACTGGGTGGTTCTTCTTTACACTGTTAAGAGGTGCTGAAACCTGCATTATAAACTGGGTGGTTCTTCTTTACACTGTTAAGAGGTGCTGAAACCTGCATTATAAACTGGGTGGTTCTTCTTTACACTGTTAAGAGGTGCTGAAACCTGCATTATAAACTGGGTGGTTCTTCTCTACGCTGTTAAGAGGTGCTGAAACCTGCATTATAAACTGGGTGGTTCTTCTTTACACTGTTAAGAGGTGCTGAAACCTGCATTATAAACTGGGTGGTTCTTCTTTACACTGTTAAGAGGTGCTGAAACCTGCATCATAAACTGAAACTGGGTGGTTCTTCTTTACACTGTTAAGAGGTGCTGAAACCTGCATTATAAACTGGGTGGTTCTTCTTTACACTGTTAAGGGGTGCTGAAACCTGCATTATAAACTGGGTGGTTCTTCTTTACACTGTTAAGAGGTGCTGAAACCTGCATTATAAACTGGGTGGTTCTTCTTTACACTGTTAAGAGGTGCTGAAAACTGCATTATAAACTGGGTGGTTCTTCTTTACACTGTTAAGAGGTGCTGAAACCTGCATTATAAACTGGGTGGTTCTTCTTTACACTGTTAAGAGGTGCTGAAACCTGCATTATAAACTGGGTGGTTCTTCTTTACACTGTTAAGAGGTGCTGAAACCTGCATTATAAACTGGGTGGTTCTTCTTTACACTGTTAAGAGGTGCTGAAACCTGCATTATAAACTGGGTGGTTCTTCTTTACACTGTTAAGAGGTGCTGAAACCTGCATTATAAACTGGGTGGTTCTTCTTTACACTGTTAAGAGGTGCTGAAACCTGCATTATAAACTGGGTGGTTCTTCTTTACACTGTTAAGAGGTGCTGAAACCTACATTATAAACTGGGTGGTTCTTCTTTACACTGTTAAGAGGTACACCCGGGATCATTTTCGTCAACATCCACTGAATTGCAGAGCACCAAATTCAAATTAAATTACTAAAACTATTTAATTTCCATGAAATCACAAGTGCAATATAGCAAAACACAGCTTAGCTTGTTGTTAATCCACTTGGCATGTCAGATTTCAATAAAGCTTTTCGGTGAAAGCATACCAAGCGTTTATGTAAGGACATCTCTCTCAGTAGACAAAATATTACAAACAGCTAGCAACCAAGTTTTTTATTGGTCACGAACGTCAGAAAAGCAATAAATTAATCGCTTACCTTTGATCTTCGGATGTTTGCACTCATGAGACTCCCAGTTACACAATAAATGTTCTTTTTGTTCTATAAAGATTATTATATATCCAAAATATCTCCATTTGGTTGGCGCGTTATGTTCAGAAATCCACAGGCTCGAGCGGTCATGACATCGCAGACAAATTCCAAATAGAATCCATAATGTTCGTAGTCAAATGTTTTTTATAAACTGGGTGGTTCTTCTTTACACTGTTAAGAGGTGCTGAAACCTGCATTATAAACTGGGTGGTTCTTCTTTACACTGTTAAGAGGTGCTGAAACCTGCATTATAAACTGGGTGGTTCTTCTCTACACTGTTAAGAGGTGCTGAAACCTGCATTATCAACTGGGTGGTTCTTCTTTACACTGTTAAGAGGTGCTGAAACCTGCATTATAAACTGGGTGGTTCTTCTCTACACTGTTAAGAGGTGCTGAAACCTGCATTATAAACTGGGTGGTTCTTCTTTACACTGTTAAGAGGTGCTGAAACCTGCATTATAAACTGGGTGGTTCTTCTTTACACTGTTAAGAGGTGATGAAACCTGCATTATAAACTGGGTGGTTCTTCTCTACACTGTTAAGAGGTGCTGAAACCTGCATTATAAACTGGGTGGTTCCAGCCCTGAATGCTGATTGGCTGGAAGCAGTTGTATATCAGACCATCTACTACGGTTATGACAAAACAAAAACGTTTATGCTAAAATATTCAGGAGCTCTCTCTCGCTCTCTCTCTCTGTTGTATTTACAATGGTGTTTGTTGTTCACTGATTGCCTTTTCTTGTGGCAACAGGTCACAAATCTTGCTGCTGTGATTAAACACTGTGGTATTTCACCCAGTAGATATGTGAGTTCATCAAAATTGGATTTGTTTTCAAAATTCTTTGTGGATCTGTGTAATCTGAGGGAAATGTGTCTCTAATATGGTCCTACATTGGGCAGGAGGTTAGGAAGTGCAGCTCAGTTTCCACCTCATTTTGTGGGCAGTGAGCACATAGCCTGTCTTCTCTTGAGAGCCAGGTCTGCCTTCGGTAGCCTTTCTCAAGAGCAAGGCTATGTTCACTGAGTCTCTACATAGTCAAAGCTTTCCTTAAATTTGGGTCAGTCACAGTGGTCAGGTATTCTGCCACTGTGTACTCTCTGTTTAGGGCCAAATAGCATTTTGGTTTGCTCTGTTTTTTTGTTAAATCTTTCCAATGTATCAAGTAATTATCTTTTTATTTTCTCATAATTTGGTTGGGTCTAATTGTTTTGCTGTCCTGGGGGTCTGTTTGTGAACAGAGCCCCATGACCAGATTGCTTAGGGGACTCTTCTCCAGGTTCATCTCTCTGTAGGTGATGGCTTTGTTAAGGAAGGTTTGGGAATCGCTTCCTTTTAGGTGGTTGTAGAATTTAATGGCTCTTTTCTGGATTTTGATAATTAGGTATAGGCCTAAGTCTGCTCTGCATGCATTATATAGTGTTTTACGTTGTCAATTTGGTGTTTGTCCCATTTTGTGAATTATTTGTTGGTGAGCTGACCCCAGACCTCACAACCATAAAGGGTTCTATAACTGATTCAAGTATTTTTAGCGAGATCCTAATTGGTATGTCAAATTTGATGTTCCTTTTGATGGCATTGTCTCTCGGATTGTTCACTGCTTTGTGGAACGTACCTGTGGCATTGATGTTTAGGCCGAGGTGTGTATAGTTTTTTTGTGTGATCTGGGGATGTGGTTCCCAAACCTTTTTTTTCTTGATTGTTTTCACCTGTTGCTTATTTGTTGTTAATTATGGCCTATTTAAGCGTCCAGGGCCCGCCTGCTTTTGGGCGGGCTTATTCTCACTGTCAGTGGGGAAATTGTTTTGCTGATATGTATTTTGCTGACGGTTATTTTTCCCTGGTTTGAGGACATATGTTTATTCGTCTTTTTAACTGTTTGTTGGCATAGTAAACATATGCATTGGAAGCATTGCTCTCTGCGCCTCACTCCACACCCACCACTCCTCGCTATCCGTGACAATATCATTGCATAATGCAGAAAATACACGAGAGTTCAGGGGCCTTGCTTTAACAAAGTTTAATCATTTTCACTGTAGTGTCCATATTCTTTCAAGTTCAGGCATTCCCTTGGCAGCAAGAGGATGGATGCTGCAGTGTACCCAAGTGGCATCGGGGGCAACTGCTTGCTCCACTCCACTATGTCTCCCTGTCATGGCTTTTGCGCCATCAGTACAGATACTAGCACATCTTGACCACAAAAGTCCATTTGATGTCACAATGATGTCCAGTACTTTAAAAAATATCCTCTCCTGTTGTCCTGGTTTCCAGTGGTTTGCAGAAAGAGGATGTCATCCTTAATTGAGCCCCCCATAAACGTAACGCACATATACCAGGAGCTGTGCCAGGCTCGCCACGTCTGTTGACTGATCCAGCTGCAACACATAGAATTCACTGGCTTGTATGTGAAGCAGTAATTGTTTCAAAACATCTCCTGCCATGTCACTGATACGTCATGAAACAGTGTTTGATGAAGGTATTGTCTACATAGTTTTTTGTCCTTTTCCCAGCCTTGTCCCAGCTATATCCGTGGCAGCAGCAAGAATTAAGTCCTCTACAATAGTATGGGGCTTGTCTGTCCTAGTCACTCCTCCACAATAGTATGGGGCTTGCCTGTCCTAGCCACTCCTCCACAATAGTATGGGGCTTGCCTGTCCTAGCCACTCCTCCACAATAGTATGGGGGTTGCCAGTCCTAGCCACCCCTCCACAATAGTATGGGGCTTGCCTGTCCGAGCCACCACTCCACAATAGTATGGGGCTTGCCTGTCCTAGCCACTCCTCCACAATAGTATGGGGCTTGCATGTCCTAGCCACTCCTCTACAATAGTATGGGGCTTGCCTGTCCGAGCCACCACTCCACAATAGTATGGGTCTTGCCTGTCCTAGCCACTCCTCTACAATAGTATGGTGCTTGTCTGTCCTAGCCAGTCCTCCACAATAGTATGGGGCTTGCCTGTCCTAGCCACTCCTCTACAATAGTATGGGGCTTGCCTGTCCTAGCCACTCCTCTACAATAGTATGGGGCTTGCCTGTCCTAGCCACCCCTCCACAATAGTATGGGGCTTGCCTGTTCTAGCCACTCCTCTACAATAGTATGGGGCTTGCCTGTCCTAGCCACCCCTCCACAATAGTATGGGGCTTGCCTGTCCTAGCCACTCCTCTACAATAGTATGGGGCTTGCCTGTCCTAGCCAGTCCTCCACAATAGTATGGGGCTTGCCTGTCCTAGCCACTCCTCTACAATAGTATGGGGCTTGCCTGTCCTAGCCACTCCTCTACAATAGTATGGGGCTTGCCTGTCCTAGCTACTCCTCTACAATAGTATGGGGCTTGCCTGTCCTAGCCACTCCTCTACAATAGTATGGGGCTTGCCTGTCCTAGCCACTCCTCTACAATAGTATGGGGCTTGCCTGTCCTAGCCACTCCTCTACAATAGTATGGGGCTTGCCTGTCCTAGCCACTCCTCTACAATAGTATGGGGCTTGCCTGTCCTAGCCACTCCTCTACAATAGTATGGGGCTTGCCTGTCCTAGCCACTCCTCTACAATAGTATGGGGCTTGCCTGTCCTAGCCACTCCTCTACAATAGTATGGGGCTTGCCTGTCCTAGCCACTCCTCTACAATAGTATGGGGCTTGCCTGTCCTAGCCACTCCTCCACAATAGTATGGGGCTTGTCTGTCCTAGCCACTCCTCTACAATAGTATGGGGCTTGCCTGTCTTAGCCACTCCTCTACAATAGTATGGGGCTTGCCTGTCCTAGCCACCCCTCCACAATAGTATAGTATAGTAACATCCTGTGGCTTATTTTTCAAATTGGCATGTTTTGTTTCTAAATGTCTGCGCAAGAGTGAAGGTTTCATCAAGTTGTGAGATAGTACTTTTGAACATATAACACACCGTGGCTGAGGAAAGGCACTACTCCCAATATAAGTGAACCCCAAATTAATGTAGTTCTCATCATATTTGCGCCTCTTCGATGGTCCAACTTCACTGTCTGTTGTTCGGTGCTTTCCCGGGTAAGAGGGCAGTAGATCTTTGGTTGCGTCAGATTCACAACTGTCAGTGTCCATGCTAACTGGGCTAACAACATGATGCATTACTGTGCTAGCATTGGATGTGCTCGTGGAAACATAACAACTTGTTTCGTCGACAGGTGCAGGTGTAGTCCTGCTGGTAGTAGCAGTACTAGTAGCAGTACTACCAGTAGAGCTGGTATGTGTCTCTATGGACGCGGGCCTTACTTTTTTTAAACCATTTATCCATTTTCGAGCAAACAGAATGAGCAGCAGCTACATATGGACCGTTAGTGGAATTTCCCACGAGAGAGTAATGGTTAATGTGATTGGATGTAAATTATTTGACATTGTGATGTTCAGCGAAATAACAGCACAATGTCAAAATGGTTTCATTTTATTTTTGGCAGGAAAACAAGGGCGAGAAAAAAAAGTTTGAAAATATACATGTTTGAACATTTGAAAATGTGGAAAGAATCAAATTATTTATAATTTTTTATAAAAATGTTTTTTAATTCTGAATTACATTTTTATTTGGTGTGAAAATGTGAAGGGGAAAAAAGTATACAGTTGAAGTGGGAAGTTTACATACACTTAGGTTGGAGTCATTAAAACTCATTTTCAACCACTCTACTAATTTCATGTTAAGAATGAGATGAGTAATGCAGTGGCTAGTGAGTAATGCAGTGGCTAGTGATACATGTATTAGATAAAGATGCAGTAGATGATATAGAGTACAGTATATACATATACATATGAGATGAGTAATGTAGGGTATGTAAACATTATATTAAGTAGCTTTGTTTAAAGTGGCAAGTGATACATTTTTACATCAATTTCCATCAACTTCCATTATTAAAGCGGCTGGAGTTGAGTCAGTGTGTTGGCAGCAGCCACTCAATGTTAGTTGGGGCTGTTAAACAGGCTGATGGCCTTGAGATAGAAGCTGTTTTTCAGTCTCTCGGTCCCTTCTTTGATGCACCTGTACTGACCTCTCCTTCTGGATGATAGCGGGGTGAACAGGCAGTGGCTCGGGTGGTTGTTGTCCTTGATGATCTTTATGGCCTTCCTGTGACATCGGGTGGTGTAGGTGTCCTGGCGGGCAGGTAGTTTGCCCCCGGTGATGCGTTGTGCAGACCTCACTACCCTGTGGAGAGCCTTACGGTTGTGGGCGGAGCAGTTGCCGTACCAGGCGGTGATACAGCCCGCCAGGATGCTCTCGATTGTGCATCTGTAGAAGTTTGTGTGCTTTTGGTGAAAAGCCAAATTTCTTCATCCTCCTGAGGTTGAAGAGGCGCTGCTGTGCCTTCTTCACGACGCTGTCGTGTGGGTGGATCAATTCAGTTTGTCCGTGATGTGTACGCCGAGGAACTTAACTTACTACCCTCTCCACTACTGTCCCATCGATGTAGATAGGTGGGTGCTCCCTCTGCTGTTTCCTGAAGTCCACAATCATCTCCTTTGTTTTGTTGACGTTGAGTGTGAGGTTATTTTCCTGACACCACACTCCGAGGGTCCTCACCTCCTCCCTGTAGGCCGCTCTCGTCGTTGTTGGTAATCAAGCCTACCACTGTTGTGTCGTCCGCAAACTTGATGATTGAGTTGGAGGCGTGCGTGGCCACGCAGTCGTGGGTGAACAGGGAGTACAGGAGAGGGCTCAGAACGCACCCTTGTGGGGCCCCAGTGTTGAGGATCAGCGGGGTGGAGATGTTGTTACCTACCCTCACCACCTGGGGGCAGGCCGTCAGGAAGTGCAGTACCCAGCTCGATGACTAGTTTGGAGGGTACTATGGCGTTAAATGCTGAGCTGTCGTCGATGAACAGCATTCTCACATAGGTATTCCTCTTTACCAGATGGGTTAGGGCAGTGTGCAGTGTGGTTGCGATTGCGCGTCTGTGGATCTATTTGGGCGGTAAGCAAATTGACGGAAGTGAGTGCTACGGGGCGGCAGTCATTTAGCTCAGTTACCTTAGCTTTCTTGGGAACAGGGACAATGGTGGCCCTCTTGAAGCATGTGGGAACAGCAGACTGGGATAAGAATTGATTGAATATGTCCGTAAACACACCAGCCAGCTGGTCTGTACATTCTCTGAGGATGCGGCTGGGGATGCCGTCTGGGCCTGCAGCCTTGCGAGGGTTTAAATGTTTTACTCACGTCAGCTGCAGTGAAGGAGAGTCCGCAGGTTTTGGTAGCGGGTCGTGTCAGTGGCACTGTATTGTCCTCAATTTTTTTCTCATTTTGTCTGTCATAGTTGAAGTGTACCTATGATTGAAATTACAGGCCTCTCTCATCTTTTTAAGTGGGAGAACTTGCACAATTGGTGGCTGACTAAATAGTTTTTTCCCCCACTGTTTATAAAGCTGGAGCTGTGATCCTGGAGCGACCTGTTTATATATGATGCTTATATATTATATACAGCTGCAGATGTGATACTGGAGAGCCCTGTTTATATATGATGTTTATATATTATATACAGCTGGAGCTGTGATCCTGGAGAGACCTGTTTATATATGATGTTTATATATTATATACAGCTGGAGCTGTGATCCTGGAGCGACCTGTTTATATATGATGTTTATATATTATATACAGCTGGAGATGTGACCCTGGAGAGCCCTGTTTATATATGATGATTATATATTATATACAGCTGGAGCTGTGACCCTGGAGAGCCCTGTTTATATATGATGTTTATATATTATATACAGCTGGAGCTGTGATCCTGGAGAGCCCTGTTTATATATGATGTTTATATATTATATACAGCTGGAGCTGTGATCCTGGAGCGACCTGTTTATATATGATGTTTATATATTATATACAGCTGGAGCTGTGATCCTGGAGAGACCTGTTTATATATGATGTTTATATATTATATACAGTTGGAGCTGTGATCCTGGAGAGCCCTGTTTATATATGATGTTTATATATTATATACAGCTGGAGCTGTGATCCTGGAGAGACCTGTTTATATATGATGTTTATATATTATATACAGCTGGAGCTGTGATCCTGGAGAGACCTGTTTATATATTATATACAGTTGGAGCTGTGATCCTGGAGAGCCCTGTTTATATATGATGTTTATATATTATATACAGCTGGTGCTGTGATCCTGGAGCGACCTGTTTATATATGATGTTTATATATTATATACAGCTGGTGCTGTGATCCTGGAGAGCCCTGTTTATATATTGTCAGGATTTGGCCAGGGTTGTTCCGGGTTTTTGTCAGTAGATGTCCCCATTGTGCTTTTTGTCCCTGTGTTTTTCCCTTGATCCCCATTATTGTTTGCACCTGTGTCTCGTTTCCCCTGATTGTATTTAAACCCTTTGTTTCCCTCAGTTCTGTGCTCTGTGTTTGTATGTTAGCACCCTGCCCTAGTGTTCTGTGTGCTCTTGTCGATTCCGGGTGAAGTTCTTGTGGTATTCTGTTTTTTTGTTTATTTTTTGGTGAGTTTCTTTTGAGGTCTTTTTGTGTTTTTCCTACCACCTTTTGGATTTGCCATTTTTTGTATTTTAGGATTTTTCTTTATTAAATACACCGTCTTAAGTACTGCTGTGTCTGCCTCATCTTCTGGGTTCTGCTGACTATTCGTGGCTCAGTTGGTTAAGTGACTGTTTCTCACTCCGGAGACCCAGGTTCGAAACCGGGTCTTGACAGAAACACAGAGCCAAAAATGAACCCAGAGGCAGCCAGTTCCCAGGACCTTTTTGCCACGCTGTCCCACCACCAGGAGACTGTCCAACGCCACGAAGCCGCCCTGGTTCAGCAAGAGGCCTTAATGGCTAGACATTCTCATCTTCTGTCGGAGATGCTGACTTCCATAAAGCAGATATCTGATCGACTTACCCCGGCAACGGTTCCCGTCCCAGTACCTCAGGTTCACGTACCCATGGCAGTTAACCCCCTGGCTGAACCTCGTCTTCCACCTCCCCAACGGTTCTCAGGTGATCCAAGTGCTTGTAAAGGCTTTCTCACTCAATGTTCTCTCTCCTTTGAGCTGCAACCTTCGTCGTTTCCCACCGACCGGTCTAAGATCGCATATATCATTACCCTGCTGTCGGAAAAAGCCCTGGCCTGGGCTACTGCTGTGTGGGATGCCCATAGTTCCTGCTGTGCCAGCTACTCTGCCTTTGCTGAGGAATTCAAACGAGTGTTTCAAGGCCCAAGCAGTGGTTCTGACTCAGCCAAACAGCTCCTGACTCTCCATCAAGGTTGGCGCAGCGTGACGGACTATGCCATCCAGTTCCGCACGGTGGCAGCAGCGAGTGGCTGGAACAATGAGGCGCTCACGGTGTGCTTTCTGAAAGGCCTTTCCGACACTATCCAAGATGAACTGGCCACTCGGGAACCACCGGACAATCTCGAGTCCCTGATCAAGTTGGCCTCACGCATTGACCAGCGTCTGAGAGAGAGAGAACTCAACCGTAGACCTCTAGCCCCTATCAGTCCCAGCTCCGAGTCCCCACCTTTATCATCGCTGGCTCCACCGGAACCCATGCAGATTGGACGCATCTCCCAGGCTGAGAGAGACCGCCGGATGAGGGAGCGACGCTGTCTATATTGCGGCAAACCGGGCCATTTCCGTTCCACGTGTCCCGGGCTCCAGGGAAACGCTCTGTCCCGTACAGACCGGGGGAACTGTAACGGGAAACATAACCTCCTCCCATCCGTCCAACTCCCGTCTGCTCATTCCAGTCACCCTCTCCTGGGACAACCACAAGCTTCACCTTCAAGCCTTGGTAGACTCTGGAGCCGCAGGTAACTTCATGGATGGTGTCTGGGCGAAGGAGAATGGCGTTCCCTCTGAACTTCTAAGTGACCCCATGAGGGTTACTACATTGGATGGAAGCCCTTTGGGATCTGGACTTGTCACTCATGTCACTACCTCCTTGAGACTTTCAGTTTCACAACACCAGGAATTGATGAACTTTCATTTGATCTCCTGTTCCGAGTTCCCTCTCGTCCTTGGATACCCCTGGCTTCACAGCCATAACCCTCACATCGACTGGTCTGTGGGCACTATCAAGCAGTGGGGTCCTACGTGCCAAGCTACTTGTATTTTCCAGAATTCCCCGAGTTCTACTCCCGAGTCTTTAGAATCCATCGACCTGACCCGAGTTCCCGAGTGTTACCATGACCTCAAACTGGTGTTTAGCAAACAGAGGGCCACCATGCTACCACCCCATAGATCTTACGATTGCCCCATCGACCTGTTTCCGGGCACTTGCCCCCCAGGGGTCGGATCTTTCCCTATCTCCACCCGAACGAGCTGCTATGGATACCTACATCAAGGACTCTCTGGAAGCAGGCCTCATGCGTCCATCAACCTCCCCGGCGGGAGCAGGGTTTTTCTTTGTGGCCAAGAAAGATGGTGGATTACGTCCTTGCATCGACTACCGGGGACTCAATGACATAACCGTCCGTAACCGTTACCCGCTACCCCTTATGGCCACAGCCTTCGAGCTGCTCCAGGAAGCAGTTGTTTTCACTAAGCTTGACCTGCGGAACGCATACCATCTTGTGCGGATCAGACCTGGTGACGAGTGGAAGACCGCTTTCAACACGCCTACTGGTCACTATGAATACTTGGTGATGCCCTTCGGCCTGACCAACGCCCCAGCGGTGTTCCAAGCGCTCATAAACGATGTGCTTAGGGATATGCTTAACATATTTGTGTTCGTTTACTTGGATGACATCCTCATCTTTTCGAGCTCCCTTCAAGAACACACTAAGCATGTCAGACAAGTACTCAAACGCCTCCTGGACAGCCATCTGTACGTTAAGCCGGAAAAATGTGAATTCCATTCATCCCGAGTACAATTCCTGGGATTTGTAGTGGAACCCGGTCGAGTCCAAATGGACCCTAGGAAGGTAGGGGCGGTAGCGGATTGGCCCACCCCCAAATCCGTTAAGGATGTTCAGCGTTTCCTGGGCTTCACAAACTTTTACCGCAAGTTCATCAAGAACTTCAGTTTGGTGGCAGCTCCTCTCTCAGCTTTAACCAAAGGTGGCAATGCAAGGTTTGTGTGGGGAAGAGAAGCTGAGACGGCCTTCCAAGGACTCAAGCAGCGCGTCCTCTCTGCTCCCATCCTGATACTACCGACTACGGATGAACCATTTGTGGTGGAGGTAGACGCATCAGAGGTTGGTGTTGGAGCTGTCCTGTCTCAGAGGGGTGAAGACAAGAAGCTTCATCCGTGCGCTTTCTTCTCACACCGGCTTACCCCGACTGAGAGGAACTACGATGTGGGGATCGTGAACTCCTAGCGGTTAAGATGGCATTGAAGGAATGGAGACACTGGCTCGAGGGGGCTTCTCACCCGTTTCAAGTGCTTACGGACCACAAAAATCTGGAGTATATCCAGCAGGCGAAGCGATTGAACTCTAGACAAGCTAGATGGTCTCTTTTCTTCAATCGATTCCAGTTTATCCTCACCTATCGGCCCGGGTCGAAGAATCTCAAACCGGATGCCCTGTCCCGAGTCTACGCTCCTGCCATTCGAGATGACACGGACATGCCTGTCCTTCCTGCTGCTAAGATTGTGGCTCCGATCTCGTGGCAAGTTGAGGATACCGTGAGACGTGCTCAAGCTAGCGAACCGGACCCTAAAGGAGGCCCTGCCAATCGGTTGTTTGTCCCCAAGGCAGTGAGGACTCAGGTCCTTCTGTGGGGGCACTCCTCTCGCCTCACCTGTCATCCGGGCGTAGGTCGCACCTTGGAGTTCATCCAGCGTAAGTTCTGGTGGCCTACCATAAGAGAAGACGTTGCCACTTTCGTCAATGCCTGCCCCGTGTGCTGCCAGGGCAAATCTTCTCACCTCCGCCCTCAAGGACTCCTTCACCCTTTACCTGTTCCCCACAGACCCTGGTCCCATATCTCATTGGACTTTATTACTGGACTTCCTCCATCCCATGGCAATACTACTATCCTAGTCATAATCGACAGGTTTTCAAAGGCGGCCAGGTTCGTCCCTCTGACTAAGTTACCTTCTGCCAAGGAAACGGCTGAGTTGGTAATTAATCATGTGTTCCGAGTCTTCGGCATTCCTCAAGATGTGGTTTCTGACAGAGGTCCCCAGTTCGCCTCAAGGTTTTGGAAGGCCTTCTGCCAACTCATGGGGGCTTCTGCCAGTCTATCTTCAGGGTACCATCCGGAGTCCAACGGCCAAACAGAGAGGATGAATCAAGAGCTGGAAACCACCCTCCGATGTATGACTTGTGACAACCCGTCCACATGGTCATCCTTTATTGTTTGGGCCGAATACGCGCACAACACCTTGCGCTCCTCCTCCACTGGTATGTCCCCGCACGAGTGTCAGTTTGGCTATGCTCCTCCATTGTTCCCGGACCAGGAGGCAGAAGTCAGAGTGCCTTCAGCCTTGAGGTTCGTCAGACGCTGTCGGCTTATGTGGAGGAAGACCTGTCTTAATCTGATGCGTTCCTCACAGAGGTATCAACAACAAGCCAACAGACGTCGCCGTCCCGGGCCTACCCTGCGCCCCGGCCAGAGAGTCTGGCTTTCCACAAGAGACTTACCTCTACGGGTG
Organism: Oncorhynchus masou masou; assembly: GCF_036934945.1. Classification (NCBI taxonomy): domain Eukaryota; kingdom Metazoa; phylum Chordata; class Actinopteri; order Salmoniformes; family Salmonidae; genus Oncorhynchus; species Oncorhynchus masou. The sequence goes on along the minus strand of NC_088234.1, from coordinate 3,007,213 downwards.
GAGTCTCGCAAGCTGTCCCAAAAATACATCGGTCCCTTCAAGGTTGCCAGGAGAGTTAACCCAGTTTCTTATCGCCTACACTTACCCAGATCCCTTAAGATTAATCCCACATTTCATGTGTCATTGTTAAAACCTGTTGTTTTTTCTCCCCTTGTCCCGGCAGACAGACCTCCCCTCCGCCTCGTGTCATTGGAGGCCAGCCGGCTTATACCGTCCACCGGATACTGGATTCCCGCCGGGTGCAGCGGTCCTGGCAGTATCTGGTGGACTGGGAAGGCTACGGTCCTGAGGAGCGCTCCTGGGTTCCTGCCAAAGACATCCTGGACCCTGACCTCATTCGTCAGTTCAGGGTCCTCCACCCTGAGAGAGCTGGTAGGAACGTCAGGAGCCGTTCCTAGGGGGGGGATTCTGTCAGGATTTGGCCAGGGTTGTTCCGGGTTTTTGTCAGTAGATGTCCCCATTGTGCTTTTTGTCCCTGTGTTTTTCCCTTGATCCCCATTATTGTTTGCACCTGTGTCTCGTTTCCCCTGATTGTATTTAAACCCTTTGTTTCCCTCAGTTCTGTGCTCTGTGTTTGTATGTTAGCACCCTGCCCTAGTGTTCTGTGTGCTCTTGTCGATTCCGGGTGAAGTTCTTGTGGTATTCTGTTTTTTTGTTTATTTTTTGGTGAGTTTCTTTTGAGGTCTTTTTGTGTTTTTCCTACCACCTTTTGGATTTGCCATTTTTTGTATTTTAGGATTTTTCTTTATTAAATACACCGTCTTAAGTACTGCTGTGTCTGCCTCATCTTCTGGGTTCTGCTGACTATTCGTGGCTCAGTTGGTTAAGTGACTGTTTCTCACTCCGGAGACCCAGGTTCGAAAACGGGTCCTGACATATATGATGTTTATATATTATATACAGTTGGAGCTGTGATCCTGGAGAGCCCTGTTTATATATGATGTTTATATATTATATACAGCTGGTGCTGTGATCCTGGAGAGCCCTGTTTATATATGATGTTTATATATTATATACAGCTGGAGCTGTGATCCTGGAGAGCCCTGTTTATATATTATATACAGCTGGAGATGTGATCCTGGAGAGCCCTGTTTATATATGATGTTTATATATTATATACAGCTGGAGCTGTGATCCTGGAGAGCCCTGTTTATATATGATGTTTATATATTATATACAGCTGGAGCTGTGATCCTGGAGAGACCTGTTTATATATGATGTTTATATATTATATACAGCTGGAGCTGTGATCCTGGAGAGCCCTGTTTATATATTATATACAGATGGAGATGTGATCCTGGAGAGCCCTGTTTATATATGATGTTTATATATTATATACAGCTGGAGCTGTGATCCTGGAGAGCCCTGTTTATATATGATGTTTATATATTATATACAGCTGGAGCTGTGATCCTGGAGAGACCTGTTTATATATGATGTTTATATATTATATACAGCTGGAGCTGTGATCCTGGAGAGACCTGTTTATATATGATGTTTATATATTATATACAGCTGGAGCTGTGATCCTGGAGAGACCTGTTTATATATTATATACAGCTGGAGCTGTGATCCTGGAGCGACCTGTTTATATATGATGTTTATATATTATATACAGCTGGAGCTGTGATCCTGGAGAGACCTGTTTATATATTATATACAGCTGGAGCTGTGATCCTGGAGAGCCCTGTTTATATATGATGTTTATATATTATATACAGATGGAGCTGTGATCCTGGAGAGCCCTGTTTATATATGATGTTTATATATTATATACAGCTGGAGCTGTGATCCTGGAGAGACCTGTTTATATATGATGTTTATATATTATATACAGCTGGAGCTGTGATCCTGGAGAGACCTGTTTATATATGATGTTTATATATTATATACAGATGGAGCTGTGATCCTGGAGAGCCCTGTTTATATATGATGTTTATGTATTTTATACAGCTGGAGCTGTGATCCTGGAGAGCCCTGTTTATATATGATGTTTATATATTATATACAGCTGGTGCTGTGATCCTGGAGAGCCCTGTTTATATATGATGTTTATATATTATATACAGCTGGTGCTGTGATCCTGGAGAGCCCTGTTTATATATTATATACAGCTGGAGCTGTGATCCTGGAGAGCCCTGTTTATATATGATGTTTATATATTATATACAGCTGGAGCTGTGATCCTGGAGAGCCCTGTTTATATATGATGTTTATATATTATATACAGCTGGAGCTGTGATCCTGGAGAGCCCTGTTTATATATGATGTTTATATATTATATACAGTTGGAGCTGTGATCCTGGAGAGCCCTGCCCTTCCTGTGACTGAGGGAGATTCTGTGACTCTGCGCTGCAGATATCAGAGAACTCCCTCTGACCTCACAGCTGATTTCTACAAAGATGGATCCCTCATCAGGGCTGAGACTACAGGAAAGATGACCATCCCTGCAGTATCCAAGTCAGATGAAGGACTCTACAAGTGTTCCAACTCTAAAGGAGAATCACCAGAGAGCTGGATGACTGTGACGATTGAGAATATGACAAACCATATGAACAGCCCTTAGCCGTGGTATATTGGCCATATACCACACCTCCTGAGAATATGACAAACCATAAGAAAAGCCCTTAGCCGTGGTATATTGGCCATATACCACACCTCCTCCTCCTTATTACTTAGATGGTTACTGATTTTTGCGCTGAATACAACAGGTGTAGAACTTGAAATGCTTACGAGTCCCTATCCAACAGTGAAGTTTCAACAAAATACGGATAAGAAAAAGAGATAAAAGTAACAAGTAATTTAGGAGAAGAAGTAAAAAATAACAATATATACAGGGGGGGTGCCGGTACAGAGTCAAGGGGCACCGGTTAGTTGAGGAAATATGTACATGTAGGTAGAGTTATTAAAGAGACGATGCATAGATGACACAGACAGTATGGTGTGTGGGGGGGGGGGGGGTGCAAATAGTCTGGGTCGCCATTTGACTAGATGTTCAGGAGTCTTATGGCTTGGGGGTAGAAGCTGTTTAGATGCCTCTTGGACCTAGACTTGGCGCTCCGGTACCGCTTGCCGTGCAGTAGCAGAGAGAACAGTCTATGACTAGGGTGGCTGGAGTCTGACAATATTGAGGGCCATCCTCTGACACCGCCTGGTACAGAGGTCCTGGATGGCAGGAAGCTTGGCCCCAGCAATGTACTGGGCCGTACGCACTACTCTCTGTAGTGCCGTGCGGTCGGAGGACGAGCAGTTGTCATACACGGCAGTGATGCAACCAGTGCTCTCGATGGTGCAGCTGTAGAACCTTTTGAGGATCTGAGGACCCATGACACATCTGTTCAGTCTCCAGTATATACTGCACATTTTACATTTATGAACACAATTATCAATCTGTGTGTCTGTGTACTTGTGTGTATATTTGTGTGTTTGTATATACATGTATGTGTGTGTCTGTGTGTATTTTCATGTCTCTACCAGCACCATCTCCAGTGCTATCCATGTCTCTACCCAGGCTGCTGTCTAGTCTCCTGATGGGGTCTCCCTACCTACTGGTGGGGTCTCCCTATCTAGTGGTGGGGTCTCCCTTACCCATAAATGTGCTCATAATACAGGTCTCATTCTTTCTCCATGTGCAGTTCCAACTCCCATTCCACCTCCAGCAGTCCCAGTGTTGTCCATGTCTCTACCCAGGCTGCTGTGTAGTCTACTGGTGGGGTCTCCCTACCTGCTGGTGACCATCATACTGCTGGTGAAAGGCTGCAGGAGCAGGACTCAAGGTGAGAACCTGAGTTTATACAGGATCATCTCATTCCAACAGAATACCTGTTGTAAATCAGAAATATATCACAAGGACCATGTTTTAAAACCTCTACGGGATCTGTGTCCCTCCACCGGGACGGTTGAGCTAACGTGCGCTAATGTGATTAGCATGACGTTGTAAGCATGGGCGGAAATCCCAGGGGTGACGGGGGGGACACGACCCCCCCATTCTGGGAAAAATATGATTTGTCGCCCTCAATATATCACTGTAAACATAACTATGTAATTTCAATACTATTAATAATACCCAATGAAAGCACTTGTGCTGATTATAGACACTTAATAGCTCGTTTTTAAGTTTCAATAGATTGCGACCCCCCCCGCCCTCTGCCTCACAATGGTTTGAGCCACTGCCAGTTCTTTAGCTGGAAAGGTAATAGAGGGTTCGTATCTACTGTCCGAAAGGCACTCAATGCACGTAACTGACGTGAGGTTAATCCAGTCTATCGTTCCATATGTTTTTTATGTTGGCAGGGTTCACACACTAGCTGAATTTGCAGAGCTAGCGCGCAAACTAAAGCAAACATTGACTACCAAGCGAGCTCGTACCTATTCCATTTGTGGCGTCGTCAAAGATGGAATCTTTGCTATCGTCAGTTTATTCCAAGATCAGCATGCAGCTGTAGTGCTTCAAAGTCCCAGTGATAAGGTTAGCAGAACTACACCCTCTTCTACCATTGTCTAAAATATATTTAATGGTCTCGTTGCAAAAGCTAAATTGTCACCAGGGAACTTTTTAAAATGTTATTTCACCTTTATTTAACCAGGTACATACTGGACTGAGAAGGAACAGTGCTATAACTATTATTAGTAGTGGTATTATAAGGATTTAAACATTTGAACAAGTTGGGACAACCCTTCAGTTAACTACTGTACCTATCAATTGTCCAGTAGTAGTGATTATGGTTCCTCTATATACATTTAACATATTACAACGTAGGCTGTGTTACAGCACTACTTTTGGTGTGCCCCTCAGGAATTGCTCTTGAGAAATTGTAATGTAATTGTCCAAAGTTGATATGATATTTTCGTGCCTGTGTAACGGCGTTCTTCTGTTGAAGGAGAGGCGGACCAAAATGCAGCGTGGTTAGTTTTGTGCATCTTTAATAAAGAATGGAAAAACACGAACAATACAAAAACAACAAACAGAACGAGAAAACCTAAACAGTCCTATTTTTTTTATAAAAAATAATTTATCTTCAATACCATTCATTCTTTACAACTCATAATTTACATACATACTCAAATAATGGTATTTTTAATTAAACTAATTAAACTAAACATAAACCCCAAACAAAACCTCAGGGGAGCATCTTCCCTCCCCCGTCACCCTACAAAATACCTTTCCCTATCTCCCCGTCCCTAATCTATCCTCTTACAAATCTAAATGACACCCAGCCCTAAACCCCCCTTCCACCTCTCCCGAGCAGCATGCTGCCCCCACTTCCTCTCCTCCCTCTTCATCCTCCCCCTCAAATCTCCTTCCACTCTCCTCACTATCCCTTCCACCCCCCAATATCTCCCTGTCTTCACTTTGTTCTGCCTTGCTTCCCACAGCCCCCGTTTAAAGAGACTCATGAGAAGCCAGAGCAGAAACCTGTCCCTATCTGTCCCTCTCGCTCTCCCTATACCCCTCTCTAACCTGGCCCACGTCAATACAAAATCCCCCTTTACCAAACCTAACAACACCCGTGCCCTAGCCCATACTACTCCGGCAAAGGCACAGTCCCAAAAGACATGGCGCACAGTCTCCTCCCTGCCACAAGAGGATCTTGGACAGGTGGGGGATTGCACTAAACTATACCGGTACAAGATGGAACGTACCGGCAAACACTTATGAAGGCTCAACCAATTCAGGTCCTTGAGCCTGTTGTCCAGACCCCGCACCTGCACTCCCTCCCAGACCACTTCCGAGATGCCTACTACAGGCGCCGGACTCTCTGCCTTTCTGACCTCCTCGTACAGGTGCCTATAATCTAAACCTACTCGGGCAACTTCAACCTCAGGGTGCGCACGCAGCCACTTGGCCACATGACCAAAGTGCCACGGCAGCTGTTCCGCCCGATGACCTGTATTAGACCACACCATTATTCTTCTCGCCTGATACGAGAAAAATACCCGCAGGAGGTAACCGGACGGGTGTATCACTGGCTGAGCAAGCTCCGTTAACAAGAAAGAAACAAAAATTGTGTCCAGCTTGAGGGGGAAATGTGGTAACCCCCTACCTCCCTCCCCGATGGGACAGAACATGCGTGCCCAGGCGACCCACTCGCACCTGCCACTCCACATAAACTGAAATACAAGCCTCACTAGAGGCCTCCTCAGACAAGCCGGTAATGGGTAGATGTATGCCAAATACAAAAGCGACGGCAACACATCCACCTTTAGGACCAGGACTTTGCCCATAAAAGACAAATACCTAGCTTTCCACATTGCTAGCTTCCTCTGTACCACTGCGATACGCATGTTCCAGTTTAGCGTCGCTGAGCCGGGCGGTCTCAAAATGGACCCCGAGAATCCTCAGGGCCCCCTCACAGAGAGATAACCCCCCAGGCACATCCATTCTACCGCGCCATCTTCCGAAAAACTTGACGGAAGACTTTGCATGGTTCAGAACTGCTCCCGACGCTCGAGTGAAATCCCCAAAGATGGCAAGGGACTTTGTCAGGCACGAGTCCTTGCACAACAGCAAGGAAGTGTCGTCGGCGTACTGCGTCATCTTAACACACAGTCCACCACTTCCAGGGATCAGCAAACCTTCCACCCCTGTCTGCCCTAATGGCAGCCCCCAGAGGCTCCATGTACAGAACGAAGAGGAGAGCCGAGAGTGGGCACCCCTGCCTGACCCCAGACGAGAGGTCAAAAACGTCACCCAAGTGACTATTTACACTAACTCGGCACCCCGCTCCGACATATAATGTACGAATCCATCCTATAAACTTCTCCCCAAATCCTAATCGACCTAATCCTAATAAAAAGGATCTATTCACGCGATCGAAGGCTTTCGCCTGATCTAGCGCTGCTACCATAAAAGGCAGTCCTCTATCTTCAACCCAAGCGATGGAGTCCCTGATTAACTGTAGGTTCCATCTAATAGAGCAGCCCTCTACCCCGCACATCTGATCCTCATGAACGACGTAGGGAAGGGCTGTGCGCAACCGGTCTGCTAAAACCTTTGCAAGTAGCTTGTAATCTACACACAGCATGGTCAACGGCCGCCAGTTGCCAAGGTCTGTTACTTCCTCCTTCTTATATAAAAGTGACAGCACACCAACAGCCATTGATCCCCCCGGGACCCCCGTCTCAAGGATGGCCTTCAAGACTTCGAGGACCACTGGTCCAAGTATACCCCAAAACTTGAGATAAAACTCAGCCGGCAGCCCATCCATCCCAGGCACCTTCCCTTTTCCCATCCTCCTAAGAGCGCTCTCAACATCTTCTAGTGAGATCTGGGCCTCCATCACTTCTCTAATGTCCTCCGGCAACCGCCTGCACAAGTGTTCTAAAAACACATTTCCCTGCTCTACATCTATTTCCCTTTCCTTAAATAAACCTTGGAAATGATCAGTTGTCACCCTGACCATATCCTCTGGTTCTCTAACTATACTACCATTTTCTTCCCTAACACCATGCATTACCTTCCTACTCTGTCTTGCCCTAACCAACTTAAAGAACATAGCAGAACAAGTCTCATTATGTTCTAGAAAGCCACTATGCTCACGCTCCAGGAAAGCTCGAGCCTTCCGCTCCTGCAAATCCCTGAGCTGCGCCTTTAGGGTTGCGGATCTCTCCCAGTCAAACGACGCGCCGAGGTTGCCTGCCTCGTATTCGAGTTCAATTAACCTTTGGATACGATCCACCTCCCTCCTCTCCTCCCTTTTTTTCCTCTTGCAATACCCTATTATAAAAGCCCTAATCCTCACCTTAACTAATTCCCACCACTCTAACACCCCCTCGCACATGGACCGGAGGCCCTCAAGCCTCCTAAAAAGAAAACAAAAAACCTGTCAACAAAAGCCTGCTCCTCCAGCACATCCCGATCTAGCTTCCAGTACCCCCTACCAAAGAGGCAGACTGGCGACCCCACCTGCAGGAGCACCCCGTCGTGATCCGAAAAGAAAAACAGGCAACAGCCGCCCAGACAACTTACCCAAAGACCTGGGTACAAATATATAATCGAGCCTCCGCTCAACCACCCTGGAGTTACGCCATGTAGGACCGTCCATTTTCGGAGTAGTGTGCATACCACCATCTACCAGACCATAGCAAAGCCATTAGCCTGGCAATAGCGCCTGCACTGCTATCCTCCCCCCCTTCCTAAATCTGTATTAAAATCCCCCCCTATCACTAATTTCCTATTTGTGACACACAGGGGCGTCAGACAGTCCACCATCTCCCTCCTGTCTGCCACCACCTGTGGCCCATACACCACCACTAATCTAAATTTACAATCCCTTATCGTGACATCCACCCCTATAACCCTCCCCTGCATTACCACAAAAGAATCCTCCACTTTTACCTCCCTGTGCCCACACAAAATCCCTACCCCTGATGAGTGCACCCCCCTACACCCCAAACCGACTCCCCCTTGTCCCACTCCCTCTTAAATCTACTAACATCCCCTCCATCCCTCAGGTGAACCTCCTGTAAAAAACAAAAATCAAACCCCACACCCTCCAAATAACTAAAAACCGCCCTCCTCTTAACAATAACTCTTAAACCCCTTACATTTAAACTAACAAAAATAAAATTAGACTCCATGAAAAAATAAAACATGTAAGGGAATACCCCCCTGAAATGGACAAAAATGAATGGGAAACCATTGGCATAGTACAAACCATGTACACAATGGACAATACCACCCAAATCGGCGTTGATTCATGCAAAATAGTTTGCAAATGCCATATGGCAATTGCCAGTTGTAACACTTCAAAAATCCAACAGGTGGCGTGTGCGCTCCACCGTCGTTTTTCATATTGAAAATGGACCCCAAGTCAACATCCAAAAGCCAAATTTTGAAAAAATTGATTTTTTGACCGTTTTTCGAAATTCTTTCGCTTTTTTTGTCAATTACACATGTGTAAGAACTGTATGAATATACTTTTGTCCAATTTTATTATCATAATTTTTTTTTTTTTTACTTGCGCATTATTGCCTATGTTTTCTCCATTTGCAATATGATTTCATAGGAAGTCAGAAGTCAAAAGTCAATAATTGCAAAATTTCATACACTTCACACACCCCTAAAAAAGTGCTTTCTGGACCGTTTTTTGAAATTCTTTAGAATTTTGTGTCAATTACACACGTATAAGAACTGTATCAACATACTTTAGTCATATTTTATTATCATAATTTTATTTTTATTTTTTACTTGTGCATAAGGCATATGTTTTGTGGGGCCAAATGTCATAAGAAATTTGACATGCTCAAAAATCCTGCAGAAATGCAAAATTGACTGGCCTGATGAACTCGGGATGGCCGGGCAGTGATTGTTGTTCCTTTCAATCACTCGTGGTGTTGATTTCATCATGTCCATTTGTTTATGTTTTCTCACTTTTGCAAAGTCACTGTGCATTTGCAATATGGTTAACTGGGCATTCACCATCACCAATTTGTCATGCCATAAAAATTGTGCAGGAATGCCAAATTGACTGGCCCGATGACCTCGGGATGGCTAGGCAGTGATTCTGGTACCTCTCCATCGCTCGTTTGGGTTGATTTCAGATTGTCACTTTTGGTGATGGTACCTCACTGTTAAAACATATTGCAAATGTTTTCTCACTTTTGCAAAGTCACTGAAAATTCGTGCAGGAATGCCAAATTGACTGGCCCGATGAATTCGGGATAGCTGGGCAGTGATACTGGTACCTCTCCATCGCTCGTTACGGTTGATTTCAGAATGTCATTTTGGTGATGGTACCTCACTCTTGCAAAGTCACTGTGCATTTGCAATATGGTTAACTGGGTATTCACCATCACCAATTTGTCATGCTATAAAAATCGTGCAGGAATGGCAAATTGACTGGCCCGATGAACTCGGGATGGCTGGGCAGTGATACTGGTACCTCTCCATCGCTCGTTAGGGTTGATTTCAGAATGTCGCTTTTGGTGATGGTACCTCACCGCTTAAACATATTGCAAATGGACAAGAGTCACCTGCAATTCACCGTCCATCAGTCAATTTGATATCATTCTGACACCAAACTGATACAAACTGACACCAAACCCACTTTTCCCAACTCGTTTAGGAGACAAGTATCACATACTTCAGAGCTGGCCCAAAAATTCACAACGCCTTCGGTTCAAACCATAAAAAAAACATAAAACACGTAGTTACGTTCTAGCTGCGGGTCCATTTCTTGTGTTATGTGTAGGCCTAGCTGAGGCGACCCCGAATCCCAAGTTTCGGCTCGATAGGTCATTTGGTGTCCGAGTAAAACCCTAATTGGTGCTGAAAATCCACTTTTTTCAATTACTTGCTACGGGGTCCTTGAATGAGCTATCGGACAGAGACGTTGGGTTCTGTCTCTATGGGCCGAGACGGTCACAATGCACCTAGTCTTGTGACTCTGGGACATTTCTAAATGTTGCCATTTTCGTAATGGTCAAAATGAATTGAAGTCATTGCAAATGTTCGAGGCTGTTTCTCGGTCCGAGAACCTTCTAGAGCGCCGTAACTCAACACGCACTATCGACCTGAGGTCTAGAACAGGATTCTAAAGTTTTGGAACTCTAGGTCTGACGGTTCTTTAAAAGTTCCAACAAGGTTAACTAATGCAGGGAGTGTATGTCTCTACGCACCCCAATGGGTCCCTACTTCCAAGCTGTGTGTATGTGATATAGTTTTCCTTTGAAATTTTATGGGAAAAATGACTGATTTACAGTTCATGGGGGTTGCCTAATCACATATATGAAGTTTTGGAAAGATCTGATTTTTTTAACCTCTCGAAACAGCCCATGAGACACATATTATGGCACTTCCGGTTGGCACAGGAAGCTGTAACTCAACATACATCCTCATTGGGGTATTCTATTACAGAATCCTGAGTTTTAAGTCTTTACCATAAAAACTGACTGATTTACACAGGGTTGAATGCACTATGTCTATCAAACTGCAGGCAGGTTATGGGTAAACACTTTTAGGGCGATTGTAACCACTTCCGGTTGGTCCAGGAAGCTTAGAATCGACACAGGTAGACCTTATAGTGGCTTGATGGACTGGTACCGAAGACAGGTTCATACAGCATTCATAACCCATATAGACTCCAGGTTGTATTTAGGGGAGCAGGCAATGTATTCCTATGGGGAGAGAAGTCAATGCAAACTTTTTGATGTAAACACCTTCTTTAAACTGTGAAAGGTTAATGCCACACAGTCAAGGTTAGGCTTGCACAGATCGGGAGGACCTTAGGAACATTCCTGTGGTTGAATTGTCTTTCTAAACCTAACGGTTCCGCCGCTGTCACCCAAAATCAAATGACGTGGTGCAGGCTTCATTTTGGGCCTACTTTTCTCATGGTCGCTGCGCTCAGACCGAGCGAGCTACGGTCAAGCGGGGCGCCTCGTTGGACTCGGCACAGTCTGGACACTATGGTGATGCCATTTTTTGTGTTGATTTCAGAATGCCATTTTGGTGATGGTCCCTCTCCGCTTAAACATATTGCAAATTGACAAAAGTCAACTAGCAAGTCAGTGTCCATCAGTCAATTAGATGTCATTCTGACACCAAACTGATATCAATTGGGGCTGAGAGGGGGACGTTGTTTTATGCACGTCAGCCCCCATTTTGCAGGCGCTGTATGGCCTACGGTCACATTTTCGCCTCGTGCAGCATGAGAAAATGCAGATTTTGTGGATCTGAGGATCACGAGGCGAGGGATTGTGACAAGCCTAAGACATGCCATGGGTGTGGCTCGTCAGCACACCTGTGGCGGGGGTGCCCGGCCCGTCAGAGGTCATATGCGTCTGCGGCTGGGGGGAGCAGGAGCGGGGGATGGGGGAAGAAGAGGAGGGAAGGAAGCAAGCCTCATGACAAGAGTACAAGTCCAGAGGGGAAGGCCACAAGGAAGGAAGAGGAGCAAGAAGCGGTGGATGGAAGAGAGAAGGAAACGGAAGGCACGGGAGTAGGAGAACCAGGAAAAGCGGCGGAAGAAGGCAACCGAGTGGAGGAGCATGAGAGAGAAGAAAGCGAGGGAGGAGTGGTGGAGAAGGAGACGGTGGAAGAGCAAGTGGACTGGGGGGAAAGTGACATGGTGGAAGAGATGAGGGGTATGGTGGAGGAGCTGGCGGGGGGGGAGGGTGGTATCTCTCCACTGCCGCCATCACCAAAGAAGAGAATGAAAAGAAGGGTGCGATTGGCCGACAGTGAGGGGGAGGGGATGGTCAAGAGAGTGATGGGGGTGGGAGAAACCTCTGGGTTGCTGCTGGTTTCCCCGGACTCTCAACTTCATTTGGGTGGGGACACACCTAACAAGACTCAGGACTGGGTACAGGAGGAGGTGGGGAGTTTTTTGTTTGGGGACTCAGCGTCCCCAATTTTTTTCCAAACCAGCTGCAACACTGGGGAGGGGGAGGATTGTGGGGGTAGACCCAGGGTGCAGGGCACCCCGGAGCCAAACACTATTCCTGCATCCTGGGATGGTGTGATGGAGGAAGAGGGGGGGATGTCGGGAATACGGATGGCGTTCTCACCGGTAGATATGGAGCAGGGGAGCATCGGGTGAGTCTCCTGTTTTTTTTTTTTTTTCTGTCTGGGATTAGAATTTGAGTGTATTACATACCTTAAGGGAACATTTCGACAATCACCGTATAGTTAGTGAGAAAGTCCCTATTGGAACTGTACGGTCCCTTACTAGACGTCCGAAAACATTTTAGAAATTCGGGGACGGCGTCGGGCCGAGCGGTAGGGCCAGACCTACCGGGAAGTCATCAAATGAACTTTGTCGGACATTCGGTTTTCGTTTAATAAAATAAACAAATTTTAGCCCATTTTTGCGCAATGCCGAAATATCCCACAAGAGGGCATAAGCAATCATATTGCTATTGGACAAAACATCACGAATCACGACGTGCCATATCTCGGAAACCGAAAATATTTCGAAGCCGAAACTTGGTGGGCGTAGGTTTGGCATTATGGGAAGATGGCCCCGAACAAGATGGCGTCTAGGCCTCAACGGTTTTTGAGTTATGGCCATATTTCTGGGATTAAAGGTCCAAAATGAAAATAGAGAAAAGATTTTTTCACTTCACGTCAAAGTCAAGGAGCCTCCGGTGTCAATAAAAAAAATCGGCCATTTATCTATCGTCATTTACGAGAAATCGTACGTTGACCAGATCGTGATGTTCAGATATAGGTGTTTTTTTTTTTTTTTTCAACGGTTACAGATCCAGTTGCAGGGTGTTCATACGAGTATTTTTAAAATGTGCTGCGGAGCTCTGCGACATTTCTGTGATTTTCTATGATTTTCTGAAATAACACACACTCACTAAACCCTCCGTAAATAACTCAGTTCTTAACGTAAAGACTTAAAACTCAGGATTCTGTAAAGGCATACCCCAATGAGGATATGAGTTTATTTATAGCTTCCTGTGCCAACCGGAAGTGCCATAATTGGTGTCTCAGGGGCTGTTTGGAAGGGTTAAAAAAATCAGATCTGTCCAAAACTTCATATGTGTGATTAGACAACCCCCATGAACTGTAAATCAGTCATTTTTCCCAACAGATGTCAAAGAAAAGCTCTCACACACACACACACAGCAAGGATGGAGTGACAAAGCGTGGTGTTTAAAGACACAGAGAGCAGGCAATGGCATAAACATAATCCCAAGGCAGGGCCGAGTCCAACGAGGTGCCCCGCTTGACCGTAGCTCACTCGGTCTGAGCGCAGCGACCATGAGAAAAATAGGCCCACAATGAAGCCTGCACCACAATGTCATTTGATTTTGGGTGACAGCGGCGGAACCGTTAGGTTTAGAAGGACAATTCAAACACAGGACTGTTCCTAAGGTCCTCCCGATCTGTGCAAGCCTAACCTTGACTGTGTGGCATTAACCTTTCACAGTTAAAAGAAGGTGTTTACAAAAAAACAGTGTGCATTGACTTCTCTCCCCATAGGAATACATTGCCTGCTCCCCTAAATACAACCTGGGGTCTTTATGGGTTATGAATGCTGTATGAACCTGTCTTCTATGACATTCCATCAGACCACTATGAGGTCTACCTGTGTCGATTCTAAGCTTCCTGGAGCAACCGGAAGTGGTTAAATTGACCCAAAAGGTATTTGGATGTACATCACCTCGAAAGGTGCCGAGGCCTCTGCATTATTCAACCCTGTGTAGATCAGTCAATTCTCAACTTAAAGACTTAAAACTCAGGATTCCCTAGGTTTCTATGTCAGTCAAGACATGTGTGTATTTATAGCTTCCTGTGCCAACCGGAAGTGCCATAATTGGTGACTCAGGGGCTGTTTGGAAGGGTTAAAAAAATCAGATCTGTCCAAAACTTCATATGTGTGATTAGACAACCCCCATGAACTGTAAATCAGTCATTTTTCCCAACAGATGTCAAAGAAAAGCTCTCACACACACACACAGCAAGGATGGAGTGACAAAGCGTGGTGTTTAAAGACACAGAGAGCAGGCAATGGCATAAACATAATCCCAAGGCCGTGCCGAGTCCAACGAGGTGCCCCTCTTGACCGTAGCTCGCTCGGTCTGAGCGCAGCGACCATGAGAAAAATAGGCCCACAATGATGCCTGCACCACAATGTCATTGGATTTTGGGTGACAGCGGCGGAACCGTTAGGTTTAGAAGGACAATTCAAACACAGGACTGTTCCTAAGGTCCTCCCGATCTGTGCAAGCCTAACCTTGACTGTGTGGCATTAACCTTTCACAGTTAAAAGAAGGTGTTTACAAAAAAACAGTGTGCATTGACTTCTCTCCCCATAGGAATACATTGCCTGCTCCCCTAAATACAACCTGGGGTCTTTATGGGTTATGAATGCTGTATGAACCTGTCTTCTATGACATTCCATCAGACCACTATGAGGTCTACCTGTGTCGATTCTAAGCTTCCTGGAGCAACCGGAAGTGGTTAGATTGACCCAAAAGGTATTTGGATGTACATCACCTCGAAAGGTGCCGAGGCCTCTGCATTTTTCAACCCTGTGTAGATCAGTCAATTCTCAACTTAAAGACTTAAAACTCAGGATTCCCTAGGTTTCTATGTCAGTCAAGACATGTGTGTATTTATAGCTTCCTGTGCCAACCGGAAGTGCCATAATTGGTGACTCAGGGGCTGTTTGGAAGGGTTAAAAAAATCAGATCTGTCCAAAACTTCATATGTGTGATTAGACAACCCCCATGAACTGTAAATCAGTCATTTTTCCCAACAGATGTCAAAGAAAAGCTCTCACACACACACACAGCAAGGATGGAGTGACAAAGCGTGGTGTTTAAAGACACAGAGAGCAGGCAATGGCATAAACATAATCCCAAGGCCGTGCCGAGTCCAACGAGGTGCCCCGCTTGACCGTAGCTCGCTCGGTCTGAGCGCAGCGACCATGAGAAAAATAGGCCCACAATGAAGCCTGCACCACAATGTTATTTGATTTTGGGTGACAGCGGCGGAACCGTTAGGTTTAGAAGGACAATTCAAACACAGGACTGTTCCTAAGGTCCTCCTGATCTGTGCAAGCCTAACCTTGACTGTGTGGCATTAACCTTTCACAGTTAAAAGAAGGTGTTTACAAAAAAACAGTGTGCATTGACTTCTCTCCCCATAGGAATACATTGCCTGCTCCCCTAAATACAACCTGGGGTCTTTATGGGTTATGAATGCTGTATGAACCTGTCTTCTATGACATTCCATCAGACCACTATGAGGTCTACCTGTGTCGATTCTAAGCTTCCTGGAGCAACCGGAAGTGGTTAAATTGACCCAAAAGGTATTTGGATGTACATCACCTCGAAAGGTGCCGAGGCCTCTGCATTATTCAACCCTGTGTAGATCAGTCAATTCTCAACTTAAAGACTTAAAACTCAGGATTCCCTAGGTTTCTATGTCAGTCAAGACATGTGTGTATTTATAGCTTCCTGTGCCAACCGGAAGTGCCATAATTGGTGTCTCAGGGGCTGTTTGGAAGGGTTAAAAAAATCAGATCTGTCCAAAACTTCATATGTGTGATTAGACAACCCCCATGAACTGTAAATCAGTCATTTTTCCCATAAAAATTCAAAGGAAAAATAAATCACACAGATACACAACTTGGATGGAGGGACGTATTGGGGTGTGTAGAGACTGACAGTGCCTCCAATAGTTAGCTTTGTTCGAGCTAAAAAAGAACCGTCAGACCTAGAGTTCCGAAACTTTAGAATCCTGTTCTAGACCTCAGGTAGATAGTGCGTGGTGAGTTACGGCGCTCTAGGATGTTCTCGGACCGAGAAACAGCGTCGAACATTTGCAATGACTTCAATTCATTTTGACCATTACGAAAATGGCGACATTTAGAAATGTCCCAGAGACACAAGACTAGGTGCATTGTGACCGTCTCGGCCCATAGAGACAGAACCCAACATCTCGGTCCGATAGCTCATTCAAGGACCCCGTAGCAAGGCATTGAAAAAAGTGGATTTTCAGCACCAATTAGGCTTTTACTCGGACACCAAATGACCTATCGGGCCGAAACTCGGGATTCGGGGTCGCTCACATAGGACTACACATAATGTCCGAACTGGCCCCGCAGCTAGAAAGTAACTATGTGTTTTATGGTTTTTTAATGTTTTGTACCGAAGGCCTTGTGAATTTTGGGCCAGCTCTGAAGTATGTTATACTTGGCTCCTAAATGAGTTGGGAAAAGTGGGTTTGGTGTCAGTTTGTATCAGTTTGGTGTCAGAATGATATCAAATTGACTGATGGACGGTGACTTGCAGGTGACTCTTGTCCATTAGCAATATGTTTAAGTGGTGAGGTACCATCACCAAAAGCGACATTCTGAAATCAACCCAAACGAGCGATGGAGAGGTACCAGTATCACTGCCCAGACATCCCTATGTCATCGGGCCAGTCAATTTGGCATTCCTGCATGATTTTTATGGCATGACAAATTGGTGATGGTGACTGCCCAGTTAACCATATGGCAAATGCACAGTGACTTTGAAAGAGTGAGAAAAATCACCAAATGGACATTCTGAAATCAACCCTAACGAGTGATGGAGAGGTACCAGAATCACTGCCAAGCCATCCCGAGTTCATCGGGCCAGTCAATTTGGCATTCCTGCACAAATTTTCAGTGACTTTGCAAAAGTAAGGAACATTTGCAATATGTTTTAACAGTGAGGTACCATCACCAAAAGCGACATTCTGAAATCAACCCAAACGAGCCATGGAGAGGTACCAGTATCACTGCCCAGCCATCCCGAGGTCATCGGGCCAGTCAATTTGGCATTCCTGCAAAAATTTTCAGTGACTTTGCAAAAGTAAGGAACATTTGCAATATGTTTTAACAGTGAGGTACCATCACCAAAAGCGACATTCTGAAATCAACCCAAACGAGCCATGGAGAGGTACCAGTATCACTGCCCAGCCATCCTGAGGTCATCTGGCCAGTCAATTTGGCATTCCTGCAAAAATTTTCAGTGACTTTGCAAAAGTAAGGAACATTTGCAATATGTTTTAACAGTGAGGTACCATCACCAAAAGCGACATTCTGAAATCAACCCAAACGAGCCATGGAGAGGTACCAGTATCACTGCCCAGCCATCCTGAGGTCATCGGGCCAGTCAATTTGGCATTCCTGCATGATTTTTATAGCATGACAAATTGCAATGGTGACTGCCCAGTTAACCATTGGCAAATGCACAGTGACTTTGAAAGAGTGAGAAAAATCACCAAATGGACATTCTGAAATCAACCCAAACGAGCCGATGGAGAGGTACCAGTATCACTGCCCAGCCATCCCGAGGTCATCGGGCCAGTCAATTTGGCATTCCTGCAAAATTTTTGTGACTTTGCAAAAGTAAGGAACATTTGCAATATGTTTAAGCAGTGAGGTACCATCACCAAAAGCGACATTCTGAAATCAACCCAAACGAGCGATGGAGAGGTACCAAAATCACTGCCCAGCCATCCCTATGTCATCGGGCCAGTCATTTTGGCATTCCTGCATGATTTTTATGGCATGACAAATTGGTGATGGTGACTGCCCAGTTAACCATATGGCAAATGCACAGTGACTTTGCAAAAGTGAGAAAACATGACCAAATGGACATTCTGAAATCAACACAAACAATGGCATCACCATAGAGTCCAGACTGTGCCGAGTCCAACGAGGCGCCCCGCTTGACCGTAGCTCGCTCGGTCTGAGCGCGGCGACCATGAGAAAAATAGGCCCAATATTAAGCCTTCACCAGTACGTCATTTGATTTTGGGTGACAGCGGCGGAACCGTTAGGTTTAGAAAGACAATTCAACCACAGGACTGTTCCTAAGGTCCTCCTGATCTGTCCAAGCCTATCCTTGACCGTGTGACATTAACCCTTCACAGTCAAAAGAAGGTGTTTACATAAAAACAGTGTTCATTGACTTCTCTCCCCATAGGAATATATTGGCTGCTCCACTAAATACAACCTGGAGTCTATATGGGTTATGAATGTTGTATGAACCTGTCTTTGGTACCAGTCCATCAGACCACTATAAGGTCTACCTGTGTCGATTCTAAGCTTCCTGGACCAACCGGAAGTGGTTCAAATCGCCCTAAAAGTGTATACCCATACACTGCCTGCAATTTGATGGACATATTGCATTGAACCCTGTGTAAATCAGTCAGTTTTCATGGTAAAGACTTAAAACTCAGGATTCTCTAATGGAATAGCCCAATGAGGATGTATGTTGAGTTACAGCTTCCTGTGCCAACCGGAAGTGCCATAATTGGTGACTCAGGGGCTGTTTGGAAGGGTTAAAAAATCAGATCTGTCCAAAACTTCATATGTGTGATTAGACAACCCCCATGAACTGTAAATCAGTCATTTTTCCCAACAGATGTCAAAGAAAAGCTCTCACACACACACACAGCAAGGATGGAGTGACAAAGCGTGGTGTTTAAAGACACAGAGAGCAGGCAATGGCATAAACATAATCCCAAGGCCGTGCCGAGTCCAACGAGGTGCCCCTCTTGACCGTAGCTCGCTCGGTCTGAGCGCAGCGACCATGAGAAAAATAGGCCCACAATGATGCCTGCACCACAATGTCATTGGATTTTGGGTGACAGCGGCGGAACCGTTAGGTTTAGAAGGACAATTCAAACACAGGACTGTTCCTAAGGTCCTCCCGATCTGTGCAAGCCTAACCTTGACTGTGTGGCATTAACCTTTCACAGTTAAAAGAAGGTGTTTACAAAAAAACAGTGTGCATTGACTTCTCTCCCCATAGGAATACATTGCCTGCTCCCCTAAATACAACCTGGGGTCTTTATGGGTTATGAATGCTGTATGAACCTGTCTTCTATGACATTCCATCAGACCACTATGAGGTCTACCTGTGTCGATTCTAAGCTTCCTGGAGCAACCGGAAGTGGTTAGATTGACCCAAAAGGTATTTGGATGTACATCACCTCGAAAGGTGCCGAGGCCTCTGCATTTTCAACCCTGTGTAGATCAGTCAATTCTCAACTTAAAGACTTAAAACTCAGGATTCCCTAGGTTTCTATGTCAGTCAAGACATGTGTGTATTTATAGCTTCCTGTGCCAACCGGAAGTGCCATAATTGGTGACTCAGGGGCTGTTTGGAAGGGTTAAAAAAATCAGATCTGTCCAAAACTTCATATGTGTGATTAGACAACCCCCATGAACTGTAAATCAGTCATTTTTCCCAACAGATGTCAAAGAAAAGCTCTCACACACACACACAGCAAGGATGGAGTGACAAAGCGTGGTGTTTAAAGACACAGAGAGCAGGCAATGGCATAAACATAATCCCAAGGCCGTGCCGAGTCCAACGAGGTGCCCCGCTTGACCGTAGCTCGCTCGGTCTGAGCGCAGCGACCATGAGAAAAATAGGCCCACAATGAAGCCTGCACCACAATGTTATTTGATTTTGGGTGACAGCGGCGGAACCGTTAGGTTTAGAAGGACAATTCAAACACAGGACTGTTCCTAAGGTCCTCCTGATCTGTGCAAGCCTAACCTTGACTGTGTGGCATTAACCTTTCACAGTTAAAAGAAGGTGTTTACAAAAAAACAGTGTGCATTGACTTCTCTCCCCATAGGAATACATTGCCTGCTCCCCTAAATACAACCTGGGGTCTTTATGGGTTATGAATGCTGTATGAACCTGTCTTCTATGACATTCCATCAGACCACTATGAGGTCTACCTGTGTCGATTCTAAGCTTCCTGGAGCAACCGGAAGTGGTTAGATTGACCCAAAAGGTATTTGGATGTACATCACCTCGAAAGGTGCCGAGGCCTCTGCATTATTCAACCCTGTGTAGATCAGTCAATTCTCAACTTAAAGACTTAAAACTCAGGATTCCCTAGGTTTCTATGTCAGTCAAGACATGTGTGTATTTATAGCTTCCTGTGCCAACCGGAAGTGCCATAATTGGTGACTCAGGGGCTGTTT
Source organism: Oncorhynchus masou masou (assembly GCF_036934945.1). Lineage (NCBI taxonomy): Eukaryota > Metazoa > Chordata > Actinopteri > Salmoniformes > Salmonidae > Oncorhynchus > Oncorhynchus masou. Next base: position 2,986,775 of record NC_088234.1, on the reverse strand, counting down.
GGAAGGGTTAAAAAAATCAGATCTGTCCAAAACTTCATATGTGTGATTAGACAACCCCCATGAACTGTAAATCAGTCATTTTTCCCATAAAAATTCAAAGGAAAAATAAATCACACAGATACACAACTTGGATGGAGGGACGTATTGGGGTGTGTAGAGACTGACAGTGCCTCCAATAGTTAGCTTTGTTCGAGCTAAAAAAGAACCGTCAGACCTAGAGTTCCGAAACTTTAGAATCCTGTTCTAGACCTCAGGTAGATAGTGCGTGGTGAGTTACGGCGCTCTAGGAGGTTCTCGGACCGAGAAACAGCGTCGAACATTTGCAATGACTTCAATTCATTTTGACCATTACGAAAATGGCGACATTTAGAAATGTCCCAGAGACACAAGACTAGGTGCATTGTGACCGTCTCGGCCCATAGAGACAGAACCCAACATCTCGGTCCGATAGCTCATTCAAGGACCCCGTAGCAAGGCATTGAAAAAGTGGATTTTCAGCACCAATTAGGCTTTTACTCGGACACCAAATGACCTATCGGGCCGAAACTCGGGATTCGGGGTCGCCTCACATAGGACTACACATAATGTCCGAACTGGCCCCGCAGCTAGAAAGTAACTATGTGTTTTATGGTTTTTTAATGTTTTGTACCGAAGGCCTTGTGAATTTTGGGCCAGCTCTGAAGTATGTTATACTTGGCTCCTAAATGAGTTGGGAAAAGTGGGTTTGGTGTCAGTTTGTATCAGTTTGGTGTCAGAATGATATCAAATTGACTGATGGACGGTGACTTGCAGGTGACTCTTGTCCATTAGCAATATGTTTAAGCGGTGAGGTACCATCACCAAAAGCGACATTCTGAAATCAACCCAAACGAGCGATGGAGAGGTACCAGTATCACTGCCCAGCCATCCCGAGGTCATCGGGCCAGTCAATTTGGCATTCCTGCATGAATTTTTAGTGACTTTGCAAAAAGTGAAGGGTTAACATTTGCAATATGTTTAACAGTGAGGTACCATCACCAAAAGCGACATTCTGAAATCAACCCAAACGAGCGATGGAGAGGTACCAGAATCACTGCCCAGCCATCCCTATGTCATCGGGCCAGTCAATTTGGCATTCCTACATGATTTTTATGGCATGACAAATTGGTGATGGTGACTGCCCAGTTAACCATATGGCAAATGCACAGTGACTTTGCAAAAGTGAGTTTTAAAAAATCACCAAATGGACATTCTGAAATCAACCCAAACGAGCCATGGAGAGGTACCAGTATCACTGCCCAGCCATCCCGAGGTCATCGGGCCAGTCAATTTGGCATTCCTGCAAAATTTTTAGTGACTTTGCAAAAGTAAGGAACATTTGCAATATGTTTTAACGGTGAGGTACCATCACCAAAAGCGACATTCTGAAATCAACCCAAACGAGCGATGGAGAGGTACCAGAATCACTGCCCAGCCATCCCTATGTCATCGGGCCAGTCAATTTGGCATTCCTACATGATTTTTATGGCATGACAAATTGGTGATGGTGACTGCCCAGTTAACCATATGGCAAATGCACAGTGACTTTGCAAAAGTGAGAAAACATGACCAAATGGACATTCTGAAATCAACACAAACAATGGCATGACCATAGTGTCCAGACTGTGCCGAGTCCAACGAGGTGCCCCGCTTGACCGTAGCTCGCTCGGTCTGAGCGCGGCGACCATGAGAAAAATAGGCCCAATATGAAGCCTTCACCAGTACGTCATTTGATTTTGGGTGACAGCGGCGGAACCGTTAGGTTTAGAAAGACAATTCAACCACAGGACTGTTCCTAAGGTCCTCCTGATCTGTCCAAGCCTATCCTTGACCGTGTGACATTAACCCTTCACAGTCAAAAGAAGGTGTTTACATAAAAACAGTGTTCATTGACTTCTCTCCCCATAGGAATATATTGGCTGCTCCACTAAATACAACCTGGAGTCTATATGGGTTATGAATGTTGTATGAACCTGTCTTTGGTACCAGTCCATCAGACCACTATAAGGTCTACCTGTGTCGATTCTAAGCTTCCTGGACCAACCGGAAGTGGTCCAAATCGCCCTAAAAGTGTGTACCCATACACTGCCTGCAATTTGATGGACATAGTGCATTGAACCCTGTGTAAATCAGTCAGTTTTCATGGTAAAGACTTAAAACTCAGGATTCTCTAATGGAATACCCCAATGAGGATGTATGTTGAGTTACAGCTTCCTGTGCCAACCGGAAGTGCCATAATTGGTGTCTCATGGGCTGTTTGGAGGGGTTAAAAAAATCAGATCTTTCCAAAACTTCATATATATGATTAGGCAACCCCCATGAACTGTAAATCAGTCATTTTTCCCATAAAAATTCAAAGGAAAACTAAATCACACAGATACACAACATGGATGGAGGGACGTATCATTGGGGTGCGTAGAGACTGACAGTGCCTCCAATAGTTAGCTTTGAATGATATCAAATTGACTGATGGACAGTGACTTGCAGGTGACTCTTGTCCATTAGCAATATGTTTAAGCGGTGAGGTACCATCACCAAAAGCGACATTCTGAAATCAACCCAAACGAGCGATGGAGAGGTACCAGTATCACTGCCCAGACATCCCTATGTCATCGGGCCAGTCAATTTGGCATTCCTGCATGATTTTTATGGCATGACAAATTGGTGATGGTGACTGCCCAGTTAACCATATGGCAAATGCACAGTGACTTTGCAAAAGTGAGAAAAATCACCAAATGGACATTCTGAAATCAACCCAAACGAGCCATGGAGAGGTACCAGTATCACTGCCCAGCCATCCCGAGGTCATCGGGCCAGTCAATTTGGCATTCCTGCAAAAATTTTCAGTGACTTTGCAAAAGTAAGGAACATTTGCAATATGTTTTAACAGTGAGGTACCATCACCAAAAGCGACATTCTGAAATCAACCCAAACGAGCCATGGAGAGGTACCAGTATCACTGCCCAGCCATCCTGAGGTCATCTGGCCAGTCAATTTGGCATTCCTGCAAAAATTTTCAGTGACTTTGCAAAAGTAAGGAACATTTGCAATATGTTTTAACAGTGAGGTACCATCACCAAAAGCGACATTCTGAAATCAACCCAAATGAGCCATGGAGAGGTACCAGTATCACTGCCCAGCCATCCCGAGGTCATCGGGCCAGTCAATTTGGCATTCCTGCGTGATTTTTATAGCATGACAAATTGGTAATGGTGACTGCCCAGTTAACCATATGGCAAATGCACAGTGACTTTGAAAGAGTGAGAAAAATCACCAAATGGACATTCTGGAATCGACCCAAACGAGTGATGGAGAGGTACCAGAATCACTGCCAAGCCATCCCGAGGTCATCGGGCCAGTCAATTTGGCATTCCTGCACAAATTTTCAGTGACTTTGCAAAAGTAAGGAACATTTGCAATATGTTTTAACAGTGAGGTACCATCACCAAAAGCGACATTCTGAAATCAACCCAAAAGAGCCATGGAGAGGTACCAGTATCACTGCCCAGCCATCCCGAGGTCATCGGGCCAGTCATTTTGGCATTCCTGCATGATTTTTATGGCATGACAAATTGGTGATGGTGACTGCCCAGTTAACCATATGGCAAATGCACAGTGACTTTGAAAGAGTGAGAAAAATCACCAAATGGACATTCTGAAATCAACCCAAACGAGCCATGGAGAGGTACCAGAATCACTGCCAAGCCATCCCGAGGTCATCGGGCCAGTCAATTTGGCATTCCTGCAAAAATTTTCAGTGACTTTGCAAAAGTAAGTAACATTTGCAATATGTTTAAGCGGTGAGGTACCATCACCAAAAGCGACATTCTGAAATCAACCCAAACGAGCCATGGAGAGGTACCAGTATCACTGCCCAGCCATTCCGAGGTCATCGGGCCAGTCAATTTGGCATTCCTGCAAGAATTTTTTGTGACTTTGCAAAAGTAAGGAACATTTGCAATATGTTTAAGCGGTGAGGTACCATCACCAAAAGCGACATTCTGAAATCAACCCAAACGAGCCATGGAGAGGTACCAGTATCACTGCCCAGCCATCCCGAGGTCATCGGGCCAGTCAATTTGGCATTCCTGCAAAAATTTTCAGTGACTTTGAAAAAGTAAGGAACATTTGCAATATGTTTTAACAGTGAGGTACCATCACCAAAAGCGACATTCTGAAATCAACCCAAACGAGCCATGGAGAGGTACCAGTATCACTGCCCAGCCATCCCGAGGTCATCGGGCCAGTCAATTTGGCATTCCTGCATGATTTTTATAGCATGACAAATTGGTGATGGTGACTGCCCAGTTAACCATATGGCAAATGCACAGTGACTTTGAAAGAGTGAGAAAAATCACCAAATGGACATTCTGAAATCAGCCCAAACGAGCGATGGAGAGGTACCAGTATCACTGCCAAGCCATCCCGACTTCATCGGGCCAGTCAATTTGGCATTCCTGCAAAAATTTTCAGTGACTTTGCAAAAGTAAGGAACATTTGCAATATGTTTTAACAGTGAGGTACCATCACCAAAAGCGACATTCTGAAATCAACCCAAACGAGCCATGGAGAGGTACCAAAATCACTGCCCAGCCATCCTGAGGTCATCGGGCCAGTCAATTTGGCATTCCTGCATGATTTTTATGGCATGACAAATTGGTGATGGTGACTGCCCAGTTAACCATATGGCAAATGCACAGTGACTTTGAAAGAGTGAGAAAAATCACCAAATGGACATTCTGAAATCAGCCCAAACGAGCGATGGAGAGGTACCAGTATCACTGCCAAGCCATCCCGACTTCATCGGGCCAGTCAATTTGGCATTCCTGCAAAAATTTTCAGTGACTTTGCAAAAGTAAGGAACATTTGCAATATGTTTTAACAGTGAGGTACCATCACCAAAAGCGACATTCTGAAATCAACCCAAACGAGCCATGGAGAGGTACCAAAATCACTGCCCAGCCATCCTGAGGTCATCGGGCCAGTCAATTTGGCATTCCTGCATGATTTTTATGGCATGACAAATTGGTGATGGTGACTGCCCAGTTAACCATATGGCAAATGCACAGTGACTTTGAAAGAGTGAGAAAAATCACCAAATGGACATTCTGAAATCAGCCCAAACGAGCGATGGAGAGGTACCAGTATCACTGCCAAGCCATCCCGACTTCATCGGGCCAGTCAATTTGGCATTCCTGCAAAAATTTTCAGTGACTTTGCAAAAGTAAGGAACATTTGCAATATGTTTTAACAGTGAGGTACCATCACCAAAAGCGACATTCTGAAATCAACCCAAACGAGCGATGGAGAGGTACCAAAATCACTGCCCAGCCATCCTGAGGTCATCGGGCCAGTCAATTTGGCATTCCTGCATGATTTTTATGGCATGACAAATTGGTGATGGTGACTGCCCAGTTAACCATATGGCAAATGCACAGTGACTTTGAAAGAGTGAGAAAAATCACCAAATGGACATTCTGAAATCAGCCCAAACGAGCGATGGAGAGGTACCAGAATCACTGCCCAGCCATCCCAAGTTCATCGGGCCAGTCAATTTGGCATTCCTGCATGATTTTTATGGCATGACAAATTGGTGATGGTGAATGCCCAGTTAACCATATGGCAAATGCACAGTGACTTTGCAAAAGTGAGAAAACATAAACAAATGGACATGATGAAATCAACACCACGAGTGATTGAAAGGAACAACAATCACTGCCCGGCCATCCCGAGTTCATCAGGCCAGTCAATTTTGCATTTCTGAAGGATTTTTGAGCATGTCAAATTTCTTATGACATTTGGCCCCCACAAAACATATGCCTTATGCACAAGCAAAAAAAAACAAAAACATTATAATAATAAAATATGACTAAAGTATGTTGATACAGTTCTTATACGTGTGTAACTGACACAAAATGCGAAAAAATTTCGAAAAACGGTCCAGAAAGCACTTTTTTAGGGGTGTGTGAAGTTTTTTATGAAATTTAATAATTTTTGACTTTTGACTTCTGACTTCCTATGAAATCATATTGCAGATGGACAAAACACATGCAATATGCGCAAGTAAAAAAAAAAAAAAAAATTATGATAATAAAATATGACTAAAGTATGTTGATACAGTTCTTATACGTGTGTAACTGACACAAAATGCGAAAAAATTTCGAAAAACGGTCCAGAAAGCACTTTTTTAGGGGTGTGTGAAGTTTTTTATGAAATTTAAGAATTTTTGACTTTTGACTTCTGACTTCCTATGAAATCATATTGCAAATGGACAAAACATATGCAATATGCGCAAGTAAAAAAATTAAAAAAATTATGTTAATAAAATTGGACAAAAGTATTTTCATACAGTTCTTATACATGTGTAATTGTCAAAAAAGCGAAAGAATTTCGAAAAACGGTCCAGAAAGCACTTTTTTAAGGGGTGATACGTTTTTTTCAAAAAATTCGTTTTTTCAAAATTTGGCTTTTGGATGTTGACTTGGAGTCCAATACCAATATGAAAAACCATGGTGGAGTGCAATCGCCACCTGTTGGATTTTTGAAGTGTTACAACTGGCAATACCCATATGGCAATAGCAGTAAACTTTGCATGAATCAACGCCGCTTTGGGTGGTATTGGCCAATGTGTGCATGGTTCGGTCAATGCCAATAACTTGCCATTCATTTTTGTCCACTACGGGGGTGAAATCCCTTACATGTTTTATTTTTTCATGGAGTCTAATTTTATTTTTGTTAGTTTAAATGTAAGGGGTTTAAGAGATATTGTTAAGAGGAGGGCGGTTTTTAGTTATTTGGAGGGTGTGGGGTTTGATTTTTGTTTTTTACAGGAGGTTCACCTTAGGGATGGAGGGGATGTTAGTAGATTTAAGAGGGAGTGGGACAAGGGGGAGTCGGTTTGGGGTGTCGGGGGGGTGCACTCATCAGGGGTAGGGATTTTGTGTGGGCACAGGGAGGTAAAAGTGGAGGATTCTTTTGTGGTAATGCAGGGGAGGGTTATAGGGGTGGATGTCACGATAAGGGATTGTAAATTTAGATTAGTGGTGGTGTATGGGCCACAGGTGGTGGCAGACAGGAGGGAGATGGTGGACTGTCTGACGCCCCTGTGTGTCACAAATAGGAAATTAGTGATGGGGGGGATTTTAATACAGATTTAGGAAGGGGGGAGGATAGCAGTGCAGGCGCCATTGCCAGGCTAATGGCTTGCCATGGTCTGGTAGATGGTGGTATGCACACTACTCCGAAAATGGACGGTCCTACATGGCGTAACTCCAGGGTGGTTGAGCGGAGGCTCGATTATATTTTTGTACCCAGGTCTTTGGGTAAGTTGTCTGGGCGGCTGTTGCCTGTTTTCTTTTCGGATCACGACGGGGTGCTCCTGCAGGTGGGGTCACCAGTCTGCCTCTTTGGTAGGGGGTACTGGAAGCTAGATCGGGATGTGCTGGAGGAGCAGGCTTTTGTTGACAGGTTTTTTGTTTTCTTTAGGAGGCTTGAGGGCCTCCGGTCCATGTGCGAGGGGGTGTTAGAGTGGTGGGAATTAGTTAAGGTGAGGATTAGGGCTTTTATAATAGGGTATTGCAAGAGGGAAAAAAGGGAGGAGAGGAGGGAGGTGGATCGTATCCAAAGGTTAATTGAACTCGAATACGAGGCAGGCAACCTCGGCGCGTTGTTTGACTGGGAGAGATCCGCAACCCTAAAGGCGCAGCTCAGGGATTTGCAGGAGCGGAAGGCTCGAGCTTTCCTGGAGCGTGCGCATAGTGGCTTTCTAGAACATAATGAGACTTGTTCTGCTATGTTCTTTAAGTTGGTTAGGGCAAGACAGAGTAGGAAGGTAATGCATGGTGTTAGGGAAGAAAATGGTAGTATAGTTATAGAACCAGAGGATATGGTCAGGGTGACAACTGATCATTTCCAAGGTTTATTTAAGGAAAGGGAAATAGATGTAGAGCAGGGAAATGTGTTTTTAGAACACTTGTCCAGGCGGTTGCCGGAGGACATTAGAGAAGTGATGGAGGCCCAGATCTCACTAGAAGAGGTTGAGAGAGCTCTTAGGAGGATGGGAAAAGGGAAGGTGCCTGGGATGGATGGGCTGCCGGCTGAGTTTTATCTCAAGTTTTGGGGTATACTTGGACCAGTGGTCCTCGAAGTCTTGAAGGCCATCCTTGAGACGGGGGTCCCGGGGGATCAATGGCTGTTGGTGTGCTGTCACTTTTATATAAGAAGGGGGAAGTAACAGACCTTGGCAACTGGCGGCCGTTGACCATGCTGTGTGTAGATTACAAGCTACTTGCAAAGGTTTTAGCAGACCGGTTGCGCACAGCCCTTCCCTACGTCGTTCATGAGGATCAGACGTGCGGGGTAGAGGGCCGCTCTATTAGATGGAACCTACAGTTAACCTGTTGATGCTCTGGGGGCGCTATTTCATTTTTGGATGAAAAACGTTCCCGTTTTAAACAACATATTTTGTCACAAAAAGATGCTCGACTATGCATATAATTGATAGCTTTCGAAAGAAAACACTCTGACGTGTCCAGAACTACCAAGATATTTTCTGTGCGTGCCCTAGAACGTGAGCTTCAGGCAAAACCAAGATGAGACGGCATCCAGGAAATGAGCAGGATTTTTGAGGCTCTGTTTTCCATTGTCTCTTTATATGGCTGTGAATGCGAGAGGAATAAGCCTGCCCTTTCTGTCGTTTCCCAAAGGTGTCTGCAGCATTGTGACGTATTTGTAGGCAGATCATTGGAAGATTGACCATAAGAGACCACATTTACCAGGTGTCCGCCCGGTGTCCTGCGCTGAAATTGGTGCGCAAAAGACAGCTGCCAGTATTTTTCCATGGGATACAGAGAGGAAAGCAAGCTTCCACGAACTGCATATCAATGAAGAGATATGTGAAAAAACACCTTGAGGATTGATTCCAAACAACGTTTGCCATGTTTCGGTCGATATTATGTAGTTAACCCGGAAAAAGTTTTACGTTGTAGGTGACTGAATTTTCGGTTCGTTTCGGTAGCCAGACGCAATGTAGAAAACGGAACAATTTCTCCTACACACAGACGCTTTCAGGAAAAACTGCGCATTTGGTATGTAACTGAGAGTCTCCTCATTGAAAACATCAGAAGCTCTTCAAAGGTAAATGATTTTATTTATTTGGTTATCTGGTTTTTGTGAAAATGTTGCGTGCTAAATGCTACTCAAAATACTATGCTAGCTTTGCATACTCTTACACAAATTAGTCAATTTCTATGGTTCAAAAGCATATTTTGAAAATCTGAGATGACAGTGTTGTTAAGAAAAGGCTAAGCTTGAGAGCAGACGCATTATTTTCATTTTATTTGCGATTTTCAGAAATCGTTAACGTTGCGTTATACTAATGAGCCTGAGGCTTTAGTCACGATCCCGGATCCGGGATGGGGAGTTCCAAGAGGTTTCAGGGACTCCATCGCTTGGGTTGAAGATAGAGGACTGCCTTTTATGGTAGCAGCGCTAGATCAGGCGAAAGCCTTCGATCGCGTGAATAGATCCTTTTTATTCAGAGTGTTAGGTCGCGGGGTGCCGAGTTAGTGTAAATAGTCACTTGGGTGACGTTTTTGACCTCTCGTCTGGGGTCAGGCAGGGGTGCCCTCTCTCGGCTCTCCTCTTCGTTCTGTACATGGAGCCTCTGGGGGCTGCCATTAGGGCAGACACAGGGGTGGAAGGTTTGCTGATCCCTGGAAGTGGTGGACTGTGTGTTAAGATGACGCAGTACGCCGACGACACTTGCTTGCTGTTGTGCAAGGACTCGTGCCTGACAAAGTCCCTTGCCATCTTTGGGGATTTCACTCGAGCGTCGGGAGCAGTTCTGAACCATGCAAAGTCTTCCGTCAAGTTTTTCGGAAGATGGCGCGGTAGAACGGATGTGCCTGGGGGGTTATCTCTCTGTGAGGGGGCCCTGAGGATTCTCGGGGTCCATTTTGAGACCTCCGGCTCAGCGAGACGCTAAACTGGAACATGCGTATCGCAGTGGTACAGAGGAAGCTAGCAATGTGGAAAGCTAGGTATTTGTCTTTTATGGGCAAAGTCCTGGTCCTAAAGGTGGATGTGTTGCCGTCGCTTTTGTATTTGGCATACATCTACCCATTGCCGGCTTGTCTGAGGAGGCCTCTAGTGAGGCTTGTGTTTCAGTTTATGTGGAGTGGCAGGTGTGAGTGGGTCACCAGGGCACGCATGATCTGTCCCATCGGGGAGGGAGGTAGGTGGGTACCACATTTCCCTCTCAAGCTGGACACAATTTTTGTTTCTTTCTTGTTAACGGAGCTTGCTCTGCCAGTGATACACCCGTCCGGTTACCTCCTGCGGGTATTTTTCTCGTATCAGGCGAGAAGCATAATGGTGTGGTCTAACACGGGTCCTCGGGCGGAACAGCTGCCGTGGCACTTTGGTCATGCGGCCAAGTGGCTGCGTGCGCACCCTGAGGTTGAAGTTGCCCGAGTAGGTTTAGATTTTAGGCACCTGTACGAGGAGGTCAGAAAGGCAGAGAGTCGGGCGCCTGTAGTAGGCATCTCGGAAGTGGTCTGGGAGGGAGTGCAGGTGCGGGGTCTGTACAACAGGCTCAAGGACTTGAATTGGTTGAGCCTTCATAAGTGTTTGCCGGTACGTTCCATCTTGTACCGGTATAGTTTGGTGCAATCCCCCACCTGTCCAAGATCCTCTTGTGGCAGGGAGGAGACTGTGCGCCATGTCTTTTGGGACTGTGCCTTTGCCGGAGTAGTATGGGCTAGGGCACGGGTGTTGTTAGGTTTGGTAAAGGGGGATTTTGTATTGACGTGGGCCAGGTTAGAGAGGGGTGTAGGGAGAGTGAGAGGGACGGATAGGGACAGGTTTCTGCTCTGGCTTCTCATGAGTCTCTTTAAACGGGGGCTGTGGGAAGCAAGGCAGAACATGGTGAAGACAGGGAGAGATTGGGGGGTGGAAGGGATAGCGAGGAGAGTGGAAGGAGATTTGAGGGGGAGGATGAAGAGGGAGGAGAGGAAGTGGGGGCAGCATGCTGCTCGGGAGAGGTGGAAGGGGGTTTAGGGCTGGGTGTCATTTAGATTTGTAAGAGGATAGATTAGGGACGGGGAGATAGGGAAAGGTATTTTGTAGGGTGACGGGGAGGGAAGATGCTCCCCTGAGGTTTTGTTTGGGGTTTATGTTTAGTTTAATTAGTTTAATTAAAAATACCATTATTTGAATATGTATGTAAATTATGAGTTGTAAAGAATGAATGGTATTGAAGATAATAAATTATTTTTTATAAAAAAATAAAAAAAACAGGCTGTATAGTTTTTTTCACGTTCCGTTTGTTGTTTTTATATTTATAAGTTATTTCATGTATCGTCATTTGTTTTCTCTAAAAACATGAGTGACCAACACGCTTCATTTCGGTCCGACTTTCTTTCGACAAAGGAAGAACGCCGTTACAAATGTAGCATAGTTTTGTTTCATAAAATCCATTTTTATATTAGAATATAGTAACTGGGTTCTAGAGTTTGAACCCCTGCTGTGTCGGAAAATTGAAGGTTTTAGATAACTGTTCTGATTGAACCATGTTTAACCTCTCTAGGGTAAAAAAAAAGCTACTGAGGTTTGAAAGCGCGTTCTATATAGTTTATTATCAATATAGTTGAATATCTGTATGTATATATGTGTATGTATATATGTGTATATATATACATACATACATATATGTATATGTATATGTATATATGTATATGTATATGTATGTATGTGTATATGTATATGTATATATGTGTATGTATGTGTGTGTGTGTATGTGTGTGTGTATATATATGTGTATATGTATATGTGTGTGTATATATATGTGTATATATATATATATGTATATATATATATGTGTGTATATATATGTATATATATGTATGTATATATATATATGTGTATATATATATACGTATACATATACGTGTATGTATATATATATATATATATATATATATATATATATATATACATATATACGTATATACATATACATATACATATATACGTATATATGTATGTGTATATATATGTATGTATATGTATGTATTATTATCAATATAGTTGAATATCTGTATGTATATGTATATATATATGTATGTGTATATTTATACACATGTATATGTGTGGATTATAATCTATATAGTTTAATATCTAACCTCTCTAGGGTACGTGAGACGTTAGCGTCCCACCTCTTCAACAGTGAAACTGCTGGGCGCCAAATTCAAATACAGAAATACTCATGACAAAAATTCAGAAAACAAAACATATTTTACATAGGTTTAAAGATTAACTTATTGTGAATCTAACCACGGTGTCAGATTTAAAAAATGCTTTATGGCAAAAGCATCCCTTACGATTATTTGAGAACATAGTCCAGCAGACAAAACATTACAAACAGTAACCAGCCAAGTAGAAGAGTTACACAAGTCAGAAATAGAGCTAAAAATCATCCCTTACCTTTGATGATCTTCATATGGTTGCACTCAGCAGACATTAATTTACTCAATAAATGTTCCTTTTGTTCGATAATTGACCAGTGCGGTTTATAATTATATTATATTCTCCTCTGAAAGACAGAGAGGTATAAATGGAACCTTCCGGTCGTTGTGTGTGACCTGTCTACCTACCTGGTTGTTAAAGATCTTCAGACTGCAGCCACTTACACACCATATATATGTATGGGCACAGTTCGATAAAGTCTTTATTTCCAAAAACCTCAGTTTTGTTTGTGCATTTTCTTCAGTAATCCACAGGCTCAAATGCAGTCAAAACAGGCAGACAAAAAAATCAAAATTGTATCCATAAATTTCATAGAAACATGTCAAACAATGTTTATATTAAATCCTCAGGTTGGTTTTAGCCTAAATAATAGATAATATTTCAACCGGACAATAACGTTGTCAATATATAAGGTAAACAAGAAAGGCACTCTCTTGGTCGCGCACATGAAAAAGCTCTGTGACACGGCAGGGTCCACTCATTCAGACTGCTCTTACTCCCTAATTTTTCAGAATACAGGCCTGAAACCATTTCTAAAGACTGTTGACATCTAGTGGAAGGCATAGGAACTGCAATTTGAGTCCTAAGTCACTGGATACTGTAATGGCATTGATAGAACTACAAAACAAAAAATCTACTTCCCGAACAGATTTTTCTAAGGTTTGTTATACACAGACACTACTTTAACAGTTTTGGAAACGTTAGAGTGGGTTCTATCCAAATATACCAGTTATATGTATATCATATATTCTGGGCCCAAGAAGCAGGCAGTTTAATTTGGGCATGCTTTTCATCAAAAATTCCAAATGCTGCTCCCTACCCTAAAGAAGTTAAAGTGCTGATAACGGTATCTCTGATTGAACCATGTTGTAAAGTGTTGATAACTGTAGCTCTGATTGAACCATGTTGTAATGTGTTGATAACTGTGGCTCTGATTGAACCGTGTTTTAAAGTGTTGATAACTGTAGCTCTGATTGAACCATGTTGTAAAGTGTTGATAACTGTAGCTCTGAATGAACCATGTTGTAAAGTGTTGATAACTGTAGCTCTGATTGAACCATGTTGTAAAGTGTTGATAACTGTAGCTCTGATTGAACCATGTTTAAAGTGTGGATAACTGTAGCTCCGATTGAACCATGTTGTAAAGTGTTGATAACTGTGGCTCTGATTGAACCATGTTTAAAGCATTGATAACTGTGGCTCTGATTGAACCATGTTTTAAGTGTTGATAACTCTGATTCATGTTTTGAACTGTGGCTCTGATTGAACCATGTTTTAAGTGTTGATAACTCTCTGTTTAGGTGAAACCAGGGTACCCAGGAAGACCCACCAAGACCAGTTAGGTGAGCTTCTACCTTACAACACAACAGCTGCAGGGGCACAATATGGTATTCTGTCCAGTGTGTACTATATTATATAACCTCTTAGTAGAAGTAGTAAGTACGATGGATTAGAGTCAACGACCACAATATGTCACTGATATGAATAAATGCATTTAGGAGTAAGTAGGCCAGGTATTGATAAGGAGTAAATAGCCCAGGTATTGATATGGTAGAGCTGGACATAATTAGTTAATAGCCCTGGTATTGATCAGGAGTAAATAGCCCAGGTATTGATAATGAATAGAAAGCCCTGGTATTGATATGGGAGAGCTGGACATAAGTAGTTAATAGCCCTGATATTGATGAGGAGTTAATAGCCCTGATATTGATGAGGAGTTAATAGCCCTGGTATTGATGAGGAGTAAATAGCCCTGGTATTGATGAGGAGTAAATAGCCCTGGTATTGATGAGGTATAAATAGCCCTGGTATTGATGAGTAAATAGCCCTGGTATTGATGAGGAGTAAATAGCCCTGGTATTGATGAGGAGTAAATAGCCCAGGTATTGACAAGGAGTAATTAGCCCAGGTATTGATAACGAGTAAATAGCCCTGGTATTGATCTGGGAGAGCTGGACATAAGTAGTTTAGCCCTGGTATTGACGAGGAGTAAATAGCCCAGGTATTGGCGAGGGAGTAAATAGCCCTATTTATTTTTTATTTATTTTTTACCTTTATTTAACTAGGCAAGTCAGTTAAGAACAAATTCTTATTTCCAATGACGGTCTAGGAACAGTGGGTTAACTGCCTTGTTCAGGGGCAGAACAACAAATTTGTACATTGTCAGCTCAGGGATTCGAACTTCCAACATTTCGGTTACTAGTCCAACACTCTAACCACTAGGCTACCCTGGGAGAGCTGGACATTATGAGTAAATAGCCCTGGTATTGATAATGAGTAAATAGCCCTGGTATTGATAATGAGTAAATAGCCCTGGTATTGATAATGAGTAAATAGCCCTGGTATTGATAATGAGTAAATAGCCCTGGTATTGATAAGGAGTAAATAGGAGAGCTGGACATAAGCAGGAGCCTCATTGGAAGTCATTTGATAGGATTCTAAGTAGCACAGTATTGACTAGTAAATCATCTGATATGATTTACATTTCTAAGTGGTTCTGTATTGGATAAGTAAATACATGGCCACACTGATGAACTACTTGGGGCGGCAGGGTAGCCTTGTGGTTAGAGTGTTGGACTAGTAACCAGGTTGCGAGTTCAGACCCCTGAGCTGACAAGGTACAAATCTGTCATTCTGCCCCTGAACAGGCAGTTAACCCACTGTTCCCAGGCCGTCATTGAAAATAAGAATTTGTTCTTAACTGACTTGCCTAGTTAAATAAAGGTAAAATAAAATAAAAACTTCTGTGTTGAACAGGTGATCGTGTTGAAGAAGAGTGAGGCTGAGATCACCTGATCACCATAACAACCATCCGAATGGAACTCATGGAATTCTAATATAGAACTGTGAGTCACAATGCTGTATGTTGTTACATTGTAGCTCCACCTGCTGGAACAATAGTGGCATTTGATCTAATGTGATCTATTAACCTATACATGTATTATTCTGATTGGAATGTGTTTTAATATAATGTGTGTTGTATTATTCATTCAGCAGCTGTCCTTTAACATCAGCCATATACTGGTCATATACTGTGTAGCATTATGGTTGATACATTGTAAATGCCTTCACTTCTCATGTCTATACAGATCAGCTGATAGGTGTTGTGGTTCAGGCATTATTGTCACAGGTTCAGTATAATGTTATACCGTTACATGTTACAGAGATAGAAACATACAGGAGAGGATAATTCAATTATTACAATTATTTACTTTATTTTCCTATTTTGGTCTCCTTATGTTATTTTGTTTAAACATAACTAATGTAGTCCTTTAGTTTTATTGTGTTTTTGTGGAAAATCGTTATTTTTCTTTGAATCATCCTGGTAAGATATTGCTTTTGTCTTTGTAGCATATAGAATTAAATAAATGAATTTTCCTCAATCATGTGGCCTGTTATTGTTACGGTTTTCTTCTGGTGAAAGAGAGGCAGACAAATGCAGCGTAGTTATTTTTATACATCTTTAATAAAGATGAAAATACAACAATCTACAAAACAAGAAACGTGAAAAAACCGAAACAGTCCTATCTGGTGCCACAAACACAAAGACGGGAACAATCACCCACGAAACACTCAAAGAATATGGCTGATTTTCAGATTTTCAAAATATGCTTTACAGCCAAAGCTAGACAAGCATTTGTGTAAGTTTATCGATAGCCTAGCATAGCATTTTGTCCAGCTAGCAGCAGGTAACTTGGTCACGGAAATCAGTAAAGCAATCAAATTAAATTGTTTACCTTTGATGAGCTTCAGATGTTTTCACTCACGATACTCCCAGTTAGATAGCAAATGTTCCTTTTTTCCAAAAATATTATTTTTGTAGGCGAAATAGCTTCGTTTGTTCTTCACGTTTGGCTGAGAAATCGCCCGGAAATTGCAGTCACGAAAACAGCGAAAAATATTCCAAATTAGCTCCATAATATCGACAGAAACATGGCAAACGTTGTTTATAATTCATCCTCAAGGTGTTTTTCAAATATCTATTCGATAATATATCCATCGGGACAATTAGTTTATCAGTAGGACCGATTGGAGTAATGGCTACCTCTGTATTTTACGGGAGAATCTCTCTGGGAGCATCATGTGACCACTTGCGCAATGTAGCAGCCTACGGGTATTCTTCAACATAAATGCGTAAAACTACACAATGCTGTAGACACCTTGGGGAATACGGAGAAAGAGTAATTTGGTTGATAGCCCATTCACTGCTCAATAGGGACTCAGCGCTTTTCAAAACATGAGGCATTTCCGGCTGCAACATCAGTTCTGTTATACTCACAGACAATATTTTTACAGTTTTGGAAACTTTAGAGTTTTCTACCCTATGCTGTCAATTATATGCATATTCTAGCATCTTGTCCTGACAAAATATCCCGTTTAAAACGGGAATGTTTTTCTTCTCCAAAAAATGAAAATACCGCCCCGAGTCACAACAGGTTTAATTAATCTGTTCTGAATGACATCAAAACCACTCTGTTTTTAATTTCACTCACTCCCCTTTATGTATCTTCTAAATGCTCCATTCCAGGTTTCCCCTACAGCCGCTAGGGCCTTGAGTATCTTCTAAATACTCCATTCCAGGTTCCCCCTACAGCCCCCAGGTCCTTGAGTATATTCTAAATGCTCCATTCCAGGTTCCCTCTACAGCCCAAAGGTCTTGAGTATACAGTACATTCATTCCCTTCAATTTTTCCACATTTGTTACGTTACTTATGCTAAAATGGATTAAATACTGTTTTTCCTCGTCAACCTACATTTAAACTCAGTTTTTCACAATCCCTGACATTTAATAAACATTCCATATTTTAGATTCGGTTGAGATTACCACTTTATTTAGTTTTATTTCATTTATCACATTCCCAGTTGGTCAGAAGTTAGTATTTGGTAGCATTGCCTTTAAACTGTTTAACTTGGGTCTAACAGTTTGTGTAGCTTCCCACAATAAGTTGGTTGCATTTTGGCCCATTCCTCCTGACAGAGCTGGTGTAACTGAGTTAGGTTTGTAGGCCTCCTTTCTCTCACACACTTTTTTCAGTTCTGCCCACAAATGTTCTATAGGATTGAAGTCAGGGCTTTGTGATGGCCACTCCAATACTTTGACTTTGTTGTCCTGAAGCCATTTTGCCACAACTTTGGAAGTATGCTTGGGGTCATTGTACATTTTGAAGACCCATTTGCAACCAAACTTTGACTTCCTGACTGACGTCTTAAGATGTTGCTTCAATATATCCACAATTTTCCTTCCGCATAATGCCATCTATTTTGTGAAGTGAACCAGTCCCTCCTGCAGCAGAGCACCCCCACAACATGATGCTGCCCACCCATGTGCTTCACGGTCGGGATGGTGTTCTTCGGCTTGCAAGCCTCCCCCCTTTTTCCCTCCAAACATAACGATGGTCATTATGGCCAAATAGTTATATTTTTGTTTCATCAGACGAGATGACATTTCTCCAATAAGTATGATCTTTGTCCCCCAGTTGCAAACCATAGTCTGGCTTTTTTATAGCTGTTTTGGAGCAGTGGCTTCTTCCTTGCTGAGCAGCTTTTCAGGTTATGTTGATATAGGACTCGTTTTACTGTGGATAAAGATACTTTTGTACCTGTTTCCTCCAGCAACTTCCCAAGGTCCATTGCTGTTGTTCTGGGATTGATTTGCACTTTTCGCGTCAAAGTACGTTCATCTCTAGGAGACAGAACGCGTCTCCTTCCTGAGCGGTATGATGGCGGTGTGGTCCCATGGTGTTCATACTTGCGTACTATTGTTTGTACAGATGAACGTGGTACCTTCAGGTGTTTGGAAATTGCTCCCGAGGATGAACCAGACTTGTGGAGGTCTCCAATTGTTTTCTGAGGTCTTGGCTGATTTCTTTTGATTTTCCCATGATGTCAAGCAAAGAGGCACTGAGTTTGAAGGTAGGCCTTGAAATACATTCACAGGTACACCTCCAATTGACTCAAATTCTGTCAATTAGCCTATCAGAAGCTTCTAAAGCCATGAGATAATTTTCTGGAAACCCACTGGCTCCATGTCATCTACAAGACCCTGCTAGGTAAAGTCCCCCTTATCTCAGCTCGCTGGTCACCATAGCATCACCCACCTGTAGCACGCACTCCAGCAGGTATACTGTATCTCTCTGGTCACCCCCAAAATCAATTCTTTCTTTGGCTGCCTCTCCTTCCAATTCTCTGCCACCAATGACTGGAATGAACTACAAAAATCTCTGAAACTGGAAACACTTATCTCCCTCACTAGCTTTAAGCACCAGCTGTCAAAGCAGCTCACAGATTACTGCACCTGTACATAGCCCACCTATAATTTAGCCCAAACCACTACCTCTTTCCCTACTGTATTTATTTATTTTGCTCCTTTCCACCCCATTATTTTTATTTCTACTTTGCACATTCCTCCACTGCAAATCTACCATTCCAGTGTTTTACTTGCTATATTGTATTTACTTTGCCACCATGGCCTTTTTTTTTGCCTTTACCTCCCTTTTCTCACCTCATTTGCTCACATCGTATATAGACTTGTTTATACTGTATTATTGACTGTATGTTTGTTTTACTCCATGTGTAACTCTGTCGTTGTGTGTCGAACTGCTTTGCTTTATCTTGGCCAGGTCGCAATTGTAAATGACAACTTGTTCTCAACTTGCCTACCTGGTTAAATAAAGGTGAAATAAAAATAAAAGTAGGATCAATTTGTATGCAGATGATAGTATTTTACTCAGCTGGCCACTCCCCAGATCTTGTGTTAAATGCTCTACAACAAGCTTTCTCTACCCTTAACCTTGTTCTGAACACCTCCCAAGCAAAGGTCATATGGTTTGGTAAGAAGAATGCCCCTCTCCCCACAGGTGTGAATAATACCTCTGAGGGTTTAGAGCTTGAGGTAGTCACCTCATACAAGTACTTGGGAGTTAGATGGTGCACTGTCCTTCTCTCAGCACATATCAAAGCTCCAGGCTAAAGTTAAATCTAGACGTGGTTTCCTCTATCGTAATCGATCCTCTTTCATCCCAGCTGCCAAACTAACACTGATTTAGATGACCATCCTGTCAGGACCTGGTTACGGACTCAGTTCTCCGGTGTGAGAAACAATCACTTAGCAAACTGAGCCACTAATAGTTGGCAGAACCCAGAAGATGAGGCAGACACAGCAGTACTTGAGATGGTGTTTTAATAAAGTAAAAAGGAAGGTTCTTCAGGCAAAAATAAAAATCCACAACGTCAAAAGGAATTCCAAGAGAAAAAGGTAATCCTCCAAGTCAAAAGGTAAATCCACAAGGTGGTAGGTACAGCAGGAAAAAGCCTCAAAAGATAATCAAAAATAAATGAGAACAAAAACAGAATACCACAAGAGAGTCCAACTGGCGTAACAAATGTTCACAGCATCGCTGGGGCTGGGTGCCAACATTCAAACACAGAGCAAAGAACTGAGGAAAACTAAGGGTTTAAATACAGTCAAGGGAAACGAGGCACAGGTGTGTAGTGAAACGCCAAATGGATCTCCCCCTTGCCCCCCTGGCCCCATTGTCCCCTTTACCAATAGCCCAATCTGCAAAAATGGAACTACCGGATTGGACTCAAGCACCAGAAGATGGCGCCATCCAACCATCCACCCCACTAGACTGGTATCAACAAACATATAAAGAGACATTTGCCATTACTTTGGCGCTGACTTCTTGAATTCTGAATTCATTTAGACAACCATTTGACTTCGGATGATTGCCACCTGACTCAAATTACTTAAAGATTCTAACTTACTGGAACTTGGGCTCTTGCCGTTTAGCTATTGAACAGTTGTTCTAGTCGCCATCTGACCCGTTGCTTGGATGCAATAATATCTTAACCGATTGAGCTCAACATTCCGGCCGGGACTTATAGCCACTGACACTGCGGTAGCTCAGCGGAGAGTCTCTCGTCCCTCCAGACTAACTTGAATCTCGAAATTTTGTTGAACCACGCAAATTATCTATAGATTCTAACTTGCTGGAACTCAGGTTCGTGCCGCTTGCCTATTGAACAGTTGCTCCTGTCGTCATTTGACTTGCTCCCGGCTTATCTTGATGCAACAATATCTTAACTGATTGAGCTCAACATTCCGGCCAAGGCTTATTGCCACAGACACTGCAGTAGACCAACGGTGAACCACTTGCCTAAGGAACCAGGAGATTATCATAGACTGATCCTGACAAGGCAAAAGACCTCTCTACGCGGACAACGTATCGATACAGAAAGAGAGGCAGGGCTACGCGAGCGGTCCTGGTTATACCGAGATAACCTGAAGTATCTATAGTGCCCTGTCCAATCCAGGGAACGGGACGCTAACCACCTCTAGCACCCCGCTGCCGGCCAAGGGGCGGGGCTGAAGGTTTCGTATCGCGACAGGTGCAAATAATAACTGGGAACAAAGGAAAACAAAAGGGTCAAAAAGCACAATGGGAGCATCTAGTGACCAAAACCAGAACAATCCTGGCAAAATCCTGACGCATCCTACACATGCTAGACTACAGAGACATAATTTATAGATCGTCTCTCGAGTGGCTCGATGTTCTTTACCATTCGGCCATCAGACTTGCCACCAATGCTCATTATAGGAAACATCACTGCACTCTACACTCCTCTGTAAACTGGTCATCTCTGTCGACCCGTGGTTGATGCTTATTTATAAAACCCTCTTAGGCCTCACTCCCCCCTATCTGAGATATATCTGCTGCAGCCCTCATCCTCCACATACAACACCCGTTCTGCCAGTCACATTTTGTTTAAGGTCCTTAAAGCACACACACCCCTGGGTCGCTCGTCTTTTCAGTTCACTGCAGCTAGCGACTGGAACGAGCTGCAACAAACACTCAAACTGGACAGTTTTATCTCAATCTCTTCATTCAAAGACTCAATCATGGACAGTCTTACTGACAGTTGTGGCTGCTTTGTGTGATGTATTGTTGTGTCTACCTTCTTTCCCTTTGTGCTGTTGTCTGTGCCCAATAATGTTTGTACCATGTTTTGTGCTGCTACCATGTTGTGTTGCTACCATGTTGTTATGTTGTGTTGCTGCCATGCTGTGTTGTCATGTGTTGATGCCTTGCTATGTTGTTGTCTTAGGTCTCTCTTTATGTAGTGTTGTGTTGTGTGTTTTGTCCTATATTTATATTGTATTTATTTCTCAGACCATAAGAAACAAGATTCTCTGGTCTGATGAAACCAAGATTGAACTCTTTTGCCTAAAGGCCAACCGTCCATGTCTGACAAAACCCTGGCACCATCCCTACAGTGAAGCATGGTGGTGGCAGCATCATGTTGTGGGGATGATTTCAGCGACAGGGACTTTGAGACTAGTCAGGATCAAGGGAAAGATGAACAGAACAAAGTACAGAGAGATCCTTGATGAAAACCTGCTCCAGAATGCTCAGGCCCTCAAACTTGGGCGAAGGTTAACCATCCAACAGGACAACGACTCTAAGCACACAAGAAAGACAATGCAGGAGTGGCTTCGGGACAAGTCTCTGAATGTCCTTGAATGTCCCAGCCAGAGCCCAGTCTTGAACCCAATCGAACATCTCTGGAGAGACCTGAAAATAGCTGTGCAGTGACGCTCCCCATGTAACCTGACAGAGCTTGAGAAGATCCTGTCCAAGCAGTATAGCGAGAGAGAGTTTCACAGTAGAACAAAGGAATTTCTTCAACATCACAGAACTTGAGAACTGAACAATGCCCATGTGTTGGAGAATGTGTAAACAGTTGGTGGAGAAGCCAGCTATGACCGGTCCATGTTGTTTCATGTTTGTGACCTCATGGAAAGACCATACAGCCACATTACCATAACTCTGTTTATACAGGAGCCTCCTTTATGAGGTTTGCATCTAATTATTGTATAAAATGAATGAGTGAAGATTAAACTATTTGTGAAATGATGTGATGTTGAACCATTAATGTGAGAGAATTGTATTCCCTTCAAAGTTTAACCTGTTGAGTGTAGGGGGCAGTATTCTGATGTTTGGATGAAAAACGTACCCAAATTAAACTGCCTATTTCTCAGGCCCCCTAGAAGCTAGAATATGCATATACTTGTCAGATTGGGATAGAAAACACTCTAAAGTTTCCAAAACCGTCAAAATATTGTCTGTCAGTATAACAGAACTGATATTGCAGGCGAAAACCTGAGGAAAATCCAACCAGGAAGTGCCTCTTATTTTGAATTCTCCCTGTTCCATTGCATGCCTTCCCTCCATTTAAAGGGATATCAACACATGGTGTGAACAGTTTTTAGACATAGTTTCAGCCTTTTATTCTGAAAAATGAGCGAGAACGATCACATAGCGTCAGTGGATGGCTGGGTGCCAGCAGAGTTTTGCATGCGCCAACAGCTTGGAGCAGACATGTTCTCTCTCTCCTATTGAAAAAGCTACGGTCCCGTTGAAATTTTTTTGATTAGTTATTGTAAAAACAACCTGAGAATTGATTCTAAAAAACGTTTTACATGTTCCTACGAACGTTGCGGATACTATTTTGAATTTTTCGTCTGCCCGTCGTGACGAGCCTGTGGATTACTAAACATAACACCCCAAACAAATTGAGGTTTTTGGATATAAAAACAATCTTTATCGAACAAAATGAACATTTATTGTGTAACTGGGTGTCTCGTGAGTGCAAACATCCAAAGATCATCAAAGGTAAGCGATTCATTTTATTGCTTTTCTGACTTTCATGACCAATCTACTTTGCTGCTAGCTGTTTGTAATGTCTGCTGAGAGAGATGTCCTCACATGAATGCTTGGTTTGCTTTCGATCTCGGATGACACACTGAGCGTAAATATATATTATTATATATAGCCCACTAGGGAGCCGCCCCTATCATTTCCTTGTAACCATATCTACTGTTTATTCGTTGCATTTCTGTGATTATTTAGTGAGTAAATAAATGATTAAGACAATTGATGTATGGATAATTCATAGTAAAGGCTGGGTTTGTGCAGATAACCAACAATTTACGACATTTGGAAAGAGACTAACATGAGGTAAAGAATAATTATTTAATTAAAAGACTAATTGATCATATATTAAAATATCTGAGGAAAATTATAACTTCGTAATCTGAAGATTTTCCTTGGTGCCCTGACTTCCTAGTTAATTACATTGACGTGATTAGTTTAATCACGTAATAGTTTTATCACGTAACAATAATTACAGAGAATTAATATGATAAAATAACAGTCTTCCATTTAATGATGCCAAAGACACAACAACAGCTTTGGACACTTGGCATTCTCTCAACCAGCTTCATGAGGTAGTCACCTGGAATGCTTTTCAATTAACAGGTGTGCCTTGTAAAAAGTGAATTTGTGGAATTGATTTCCTTCTTAATGTGTTGGAGCCAATCAGTTGTGTTGTGACAAGGTAGGGGTGTATATAAAAGATAGCCCTATTTGGTAAAAGACCACGTCCATATGATGGCAAGAACAGCTCAAATTAGCAAAGAGAAACAACAGTCCATCCAGCCTAAAATTCTAACATCAAAAGATTGGACATTGGAACATTATTCTTTGAAATCCAAATGTTTGGAATGGTTGGTGGAGATCTAAAGTGAATCATATCAAAGTGTTTTTTATTTTGTGATGTCATTAAGGATGGTATAACTAAATAACTGTTTCTGTCAGGGTGTACACATTCTACATGCAAACCTCACGTGTACATCTAAATGTTGTATAAAATATATGATTAAGTATTAAGTAGGTTTGTGAAGACAGCAATGTGATTATAGCCTTCTAATTTAGATAATTGTTTGTCATAAACTTTTATCCAGTCAGTAACCATGTCCATGTGGACGTCATGAAAGGTTTAGGCTCTACAGACCAGCGTGACAGACAGCTTGAGCTGAATGTTATGAAATGGTTTGAACCTATGAAAGACCAGACCAGAACATTCACTGTCTGCAGCATGAAAAGGTAATCCTAGAACTTCGACTAAAGACACTAGAGGGAAAGAAAGACAGTCGCCTCTGATACAACTGTTGGTACGTCTGAAATATCTATTCTAACACTCCAAGACCATAGAAGCTCTACAACTACAAAGGACATTGTGAACTCTGGTAGACAAACCAGAGTCTTACATATATCGAGCCACTACCCATAGACGGATCGATTGGTTTCAACAGAGAGATGACAAAGACATCCATGCATAAATATATACATTGCATTCCTTATCCGAATGAGCGTTTGTTCATGTGCAAAGTGTCTATCTTCCCGCTACCGTAGCTTCCAAATGTATTGTGGCAAACCTCTTCAAGGTTAGGAGCGTTTGTCACAAATTAAGTGGGAAACTGTCACCAAAATCACCCCAGAATGAGAGTTCTTTCGAACAGTACCTATGTGTTTGTTTCTCCGTCCTGGTCCACCCAGGCTGCAGGCAAAGTCAAGGATAGCAGGGTTCGGTACATGAATCGGGTTCTGGGTAGGTCCAGGTTCAAACGCCAAGGTTCATCCAAAACAGTCCAGCTCATACACAGTAAATATGTCTCTTTCTCAGATTAAATTAAATTCACATTTATTTTTGTTTTCATCATCAGCTGATATCTCAAAGTGCTGTATAGCAACCCAGCCTAAAACCCCGAACAGCAAGCAATGCAGGTGTAGAAGCACGGTGGCTAGGAAAAACTCCCTAGAAAGGCCGGAACCTAGGAAGAAACCTAGAGAGGAACCAGGCTATGAGGGGTGGCCAGTCCTCTTCTGGCTGTGCCGGGTGGAAATTATAAGGATTTTCAAATGTTCATAGATGACCAGCAGGGTCAAACAATAGAACTGGAGCAGCAGCACGGCCAGGTGGACTGGGGACAGCAAGGAGTCATCATGCCAGGTAGTCCTGAGGCATGGTCCTAGGGCTCAGGTCCTCTGAGAGAGAGAAAGAAAGAGAGAAAGAGGGAATTAGAGAGAGCATACTTAAATTCACACAGGACACTGGATAAAACAGGATAAATACTCTAGATATATCAGACTGACCCTAGCCCCCGGCACATAAAGTACTGCAGCATAGATACTGGAGGCTGAGACACGAGTGGTCCGGAGATACTGTGCCCCGATCCGAGGATATAACCCCACCCACTTTACCAAAGCACAGCCCCCACACCACTAGAGTGATATCTTCAACCACCAACTTACCATCCTGAGACAAGGCCGAGTATAGCCCACAAAGATCTCCGCACAGCACAACCCAAGGGGGGCGCCAACCCAGACAGGAAGATCACATCAGTGATCC